>NW_010302637.1:0-9958 GCF_000700745.2 Antrostomus carolinensis | reverse complement strand
AGAGTTTTAAATCAGAGTAGAACCAAAACACAATAAATCAGGATTGCAGTCTCTGACTACAGCTTCTATACCAACAACCTCTGACTGTTTGGTTCAGACCCTGGTTTTCATAAACGAACACTTCACCAGTTTAGAGAAAACAATTCAAAATCTGCAGTTTCCTAACAATCCTAACCAAAGTCCATTAAATTTACAGTGACACTGAGACAGCTGACATTCAGTCACTGGTACCTGGAATTAACAATACCACACTCAGTGTAAGCTCAAACAAACAAAACAACATTTCAGCTGTTGATCTTAAATACATATACATATTAAGTTAATTCTCTACTCTAAATTACCTTCCTGTTAAGGAAGATTTATCTGCTCTCAGAAATGCTTTGCTGGCATTGGACAGACCACGCTCTGCCAGATGACACCATCACTGAATCCTTTGGGTTTTAAGCCTCCAGAGGCTGGAGAAAGTCAAGATGAAAAGTCAGAGTAGAGAAAAAGAGCAGACATGACTGAGACTCCCTCTGAAAAAAGCCTTTTCCTGAGAGTTGATACCTTGCTCCAACTTAACTCCAGCCTCCTTCCACAGCTTAATCACCAGGTTTCCCAGGCCCTCCCTGCAGGTGTGAGCCTTGAGATCTGCAGTTCCTTCCTATTTGAAAGCCTTGAGCAGACACAAGCAAAAAAAAAAAAAAAAAGTAGCGATGAGTCTATAAAATTCCCAAGGTCTTTTTTTGTTCTGACTAGCCATCTGACAGTAGAACTGTTTTTTACACAAAAGATAAAGCACAAGATGATGCAGCAGTGATTCTCAGTACAGTTTATCTTCCCTTCACTTTTGTCTGCAGCACGTCATACAGCCAATTTCAAAGCAACAGCAACAGGTGTACATTGGCAATCAAAATGCATAAACTATGCAGACAGATACCCCAATTGTCAGCACTCCTTTCTACCACACTGCTGCAGTGGGAACCATTTTGAGATGATCTTTCAAGCCAGCAATGAGAGACTTCTGGCTCCCTGTGTTTGACTGCTCAGTTGATATGTGCTCTGAATAATGTCACAATAGTCAATGAAGCTTTTAAATTTTACTTTATTGACTGTCCAGGAGGCAAGAGAAACTGATCTGCCTGTCAAATATCTAGTAACCATTCTGATGAAATGACCTGGGACATACTACAGGTCTTCAACATAAGCATAGAGTATGAACTAGCAGCTTCTTACTCTTGGAAGAAAATTAAAACTTTGTCATCTTATTGAGCATCTACATTAATGTGGTTGATAAATGAAAGTAACAATGAACTGGAATGGACGCTACAGAAAAACAATGTTAATATGTTGGATTACGCAGGATTGAAACTCATTAAATCATTAACTTTTTTGTTGTTGTGAGAAAAGATATAAAGGTGTCCAGATTTTGCGAAGTTTACACATAAGTAGCTTGTGTTTCTGATGATTTTTGAACAGCAAAAATTGTTGTCTCTCAAAAATCTTGCACTCATTAAAAAATAATTTAGAAGGTTATTAAAATAAATTATTTATGTAGTAGGATGCATCACTGAAAAATGCTGAAGAGGCATCCAAAGAGTGACTCAGTATCTCCAAAACAGAAACAATAGCTTACTTTTCCTTTTCTTACATAAGTTTAATAAGAACTACATTAAAGTCAACTGGTATTTTTTAAAAGAGCTTTTTTAAAAGGTCCTTTGTTTTATAGAAGTACCTGTCAGCAGAGTAGGACCTAAGCTCTGAAATATCATCCCCAAGAAATTTCTCATGAAACAGAAAAACTAAGTTTTGTTTGGTCAAAATAGCAAAATGTTTTGATACTATAAACATGTCTGGTTTATTTCTGAGGCTATACAAAGGCTGGAGTACCATTTCAGCCACCCTATCTGCATTCTGTCTAAGGATCTGTAACTGATAATGCCTAGTTGTTTCAACATAGATGTTTACAGGTACCGGTGGAATAACAGGAAAAGAATAAAGCAGCAGTACTCATCAGCAAACCAAAACAAGATGCTTTGCTTTGACTTCATCCACAGCTGACTGCTGTCTCTAACCTCTGAGCAGAAGGAAGCTCTAGTATAGGCCTGTACCATTTACAAACTTCATGATTTGCTGCCAATTTGTGGAAACCAAAGCAAACTTGTGGCAGGACTCCTACATACCATAGTAGTTAAAGAAACTATCGTCCCACCCTGATTTTAACTACAAGCCTTGAAAGATTAGTCTAATGTTTCTTTGCTGTTCTTGTTTCTACCCTCCTATTCTCCTTAACTAATAGATTTAATGTAAAACTCCAAAAATACAATTTTGGAAAGTGTCACTCAGGTTACCTACAGTCACTTCACAAACCTTCAGTTAATTTTTTCTCATTCCTTTTTCCTCACCAATAAGTCTCAGCAACAGAAAGCCTTCACTACTAATTAAAAGTTAAAAGCTATCAAACAGATCCGGTACATGCAAAGTTGCCCTGAGACACGTGCTTATTTTTACAGTAATTCTTTTTACTCTTTATCTTTACATCCCTTAAGGTTGGGCTATAAAATGAGTCAGAATAAAACAGATCATTTCATGAAATGATAGCACATTTGTACATCCCACCTTTACTGGAAGACACAAATCACCATTATGCAATGTTGCCCAGTTGCTATAGCAGGAAACAGGAGTCAACCAAATTGATCTTGCACATTATGAAGTCTTTGCAAAGCATGACTTTCAGAAAGTTCCCTGGTTGTGGTTAACACAACCTCCAGGCACAACTTGAGTATCTAGTGACAAATGAACACATGATATGATTCACAGAATCACAGAATCACAGAATCACAGAATGTGAGGGATTGGAAGGGACCTCAAAAGATCATCTAGTCCAATCCCCCTGCCGGAGCAGGAACCTAAATGAGATCACACAGGAAGGCGTCCAGGTGGGTCTTGAATGTCTCCCTGGGCAGCCTGTTCCAGTGCTCTGTCACCCTCACTGTAAAGAAGTTTTTTCTCAAGTTTAAGCAGAACCTCCTGTGTTCCAGCTTACACCCAATTCCTGCCTGATTTCTGAAGAAGACACTTAAAAATATAGATGGGCCACTAGTAGTGCCTTTCAGTACCTAAGTAGTCATTTAATTCTTGTTGAATCCAGTGCAAACTAGGGAGCCCCAAAGGTTGAAGGTGCTTAGGTGCTGCTTACCAGGCTCAGTGTATCTCCTAATTGGAAATACTGAGCCTCTAAGGGCCTTGACAGTGTCCTGTCAAGGACACTGAAAGCATGCTTCATGTATTCTGTGTGTCCAAGAGTTGACTCTACACTCATGCTATACCTCCTGATAACACTGACAAAGCTCAGTACAGCACAGTATCTGCCCTTCCACCAACACACCTCACCACAGGACCTTAGGGGTTGGGCAGTGAGAGTATCCACCAGGGAGCCAGAGTACAAAAACTGAAATACCCTAGCCCTAGAAGAGAAATTAATTGGCACAATTTTATATCCCTTACAAAACTCTAGCTAGCAACCAAACAGAAAGCAGCCTCCCTTCTCTGGACATGATTTGTAAAAAATTGATGATTTCAGTGCCCAGCCAAAGAAAAAGATGCAGCTGTGATTCTCATCTAGAGATATGTGGCTCCTCTCAGCACCAAGGAGGGTGAATCCCTGAAAATGCACCTGAACTGGGAGGCCTCCAAGTGTGCCCTTGCCATGCTCCAACTTCAGGGACAGGAGCATCTTCATGCAGGTGAGGCAGGATGTGTCCCCAAAGCGTGTGTGGGCATATGGGGTGGTGGACAGCAGGAGAGAGGAATGTGCTGTCATACAAACTGGCTCAGCTGAGTATTCCTAGAGGGCCAGGCTGACTGTCACATCCTTTTCTCGAGACTCCCTGGAGGACACTGCTGCCAATTGCCTCTCCATCACACTCAGTTTTGTGGACTAAAGTTGTAGGCACTTGGGGCATTGTCATACAGTCACCTTAGTTCACTAAAACTGGCATTGCCAGTGAGAGGTTCAGGCCATGCTTCATTTCCCCACTTGTGCCTGTCTCGCTCTCCTCTGACCTCAGGTTGAATGAAGAACCTGCCCAACCAGGCTGAAAATGCACTATGTTGTTGCTGTTGCTGGCAGTGCAGTTTTCAGCATGATTCACTCTGGAGAGCTGCACAAAGGCTGGGGAAAGGAGGAAAGAGCAAACATGAGGTAAGGAGTGGGGGTGACCACCCTTTTGTGGTGATCATGCAGACACAGTTTTGCTCTTCCAATACTTTGTACCAGGCTATAATGTAGACACCTAGTTCAAAGCTAGGGCTGATGCGGTCAGTCATACAAATTAGTTGTTGCAGCACACTGAGTGGCAATGCCTACATTCTTTGGGCTGAAAACAATTTATGTTCCTCTGTTCTTATTCTGTTTTCAGGTAAATAGCATGTTTATAAACCTTGCTTGTAGTCCTGACACCT
The DNA here is from genome assembly GCF_000700745.2 of Antrostomus carolinensis. Classification (NCBI taxonomy): domain Eukaryota; kingdom Metazoa; phylum Chordata; class Aves; order Caprimulgiformes; family Caprimulgidae; genus Antrostomus; species Antrostomus carolinensis. The sequence continues at coordinate 5,512 of NW_010302637.1, read as the reverse complement.
GTCATAAACCAAACCAAGGATTTATCATAGCCATCAAAAATTAATAGCACATTTGCTGATTCTGACCTTTCTATACCAGTGACAGGACACCTCTAAAACTGAGATAACAATGGCACATAAAATTTCTCAACTGTAGGAAAACCAGAAGGCTTTGGAAAGAGCAAGAATTGGTAGACTTTTATCCATTCTTCTGTTTAAATGAAGGTGTGTCTTGAGGATATCTCCTAACAACTTCAGTGTAATGTTAGCATCTTCTGTACTTGCATCTAGCTCTGAAGTCCTTGGCTTGTCACTAGCTTTCTGAGGCAATGCAGCAACTGGGTCTATCCGCTATTTGTTCCATGTCACTGTTTTATTTTTGCTTAAACTTAAACTAGACTGCATGTGCAAAATGTTTACACATTTCAAAACAAAAGGTTTTACTGAATTTCTCTTTTTATTCTCTCATGGTGCTCTTGCTTTAGGAGATTTCTAGGGAAGAAGACACAGATACGAATCAGTAAACTGAGCTTCTGTATGAAAGGATGAGAAAGATATGCCTAATGGGCAAAAGGGAAAGAAACAGCTCTTGCACGTACTTGTTTCCAGATAAAAGTACTTGGCAGCATGTAAATAGCATCAAATAAAAACAACTGAATGAGAATATATGCCATGATTGTATTCTCAAATAAATAAACTATTATTATTATTGAAATTAATAGCAACAGAAGATGTTTCTATGTTAAACAGTATTTCTAGTAACCACAACTAAGATGTGTGCGTGTATGTACATTTATTTATATATCTTCTAAGAGCTAAATCCTTACTTATTTCTCATTTTGGCCTACCAGGCAGGATCAGGCTACCTGACCAAACAAGTATTTGGCAGAATTCACCTCAGTTATGTGATCTCATTTAGGTTCCTGCTCCGACAGGGGGATTGGACTAGATGATCTTTTGAGGTCCCTTCCAATCCCTCTCATTCTGTGATTCTGTGTTATCCTATGTCTGAAAGTAGCTATGACAGCTCCTTGAGATTCACTGCAAGATGAGTGGATCTGTATATAACAGGCAGCTATGCATAACAAGACTGTTCTTCAGCCTGTCCATACATTGTTTCCTACTGTTATGAAGAAAGTGTTGACAAGGAGAGGATTCTCCCATCAAAGTATGATATAAGGTTGCTCTAATTAGTTTATCCAGTTAAACCAATGTTAAGTTTTGCTGCTGACACTCAGCTCTCACTTGCTGCATTCTTCTGCAGAGGGTTTGCGGGATTGTAGGGAAGAGACAACACAAACCCAAAAGCATTTCAGTTGTGTGAAGGATGAAATTTCACCTCTTGTAGTCTCTCTTCTGGAGGTAAACAACAGTAAACTCTTTCCACAATTAAAAAAACCCAAACAACCCAAACCTCAAGAAAACAATACATACAGTCAGCATATTGTCAACTAGTAGGATCCTCATTCCTCTAATTCATGCAATTCCACAGAAAGGTATTTCTTTCTGCCAAGTACCTAATTAAAAAATGTTACCAATAAATAACTGCCCTCAAATACCCATGGGGGCAGAAAGGTGGCCTGTTTCCTGAGGTGAGGTGTCCCTCCCAGTGTCTCCCCCAGCCTTCACCACAGTACATCCAAAGAGCAGAGTTGGAGTGACAAATATCAGGAAGCAGAGCCCTGAAGAAGTAAGTAATTCAAAGATATATATATATCCAACCAGTCATGTGACACAGATATTATACCCTGGCAGAATTGCTACTTCTGGGTTTATAAGGTTTCTATCAAACCTCCATATGTAAAATCTCCATCACTTTAAAAGATGTTATTAGAGAAAAAAAAAGTAATCTTCATTAACTTGTCTATTTCTTCCATACACAAAGTCTATAAAGTTCAAGAAAGTCAGAAGCCAAGACAGTTGTCACACATAATAACGTCCCAATACCTCAATGAGATATCTGAGGAAAGTAAGAGATAACCTTTATATTCAGCATCCCAATGGGACTGAAAATTGTTCATTTCACATGCCCAGAACTCTCAAACTAATTTTTATGTGTTTTTGGATGGCTCCAAATGCTTTCAAAGAGTAAGTGTCATACAGTGTGCCTGGAAAACACATAAGTATGTATTTCACAAAGATCTAAATTCAAATCATGCTGCTTTATGAGAAATCAAGTTTCCTAGACTTTCATGGAAGAACTGGTACTTTCTACTTGATGAACTAGACTGAAAATGCCATGAATGTCACAGTGCCTTACTTGTTCTCGTTGCTGGCATCATATCGAGGCATAGGGTCAAAATCATTTCCATTGACATCAAAACTGGCCTGGGAATCCTGTAGGAAACAGAAGAAAGAAAAACAGTTTCTCAGTAATTAGCCATTGACTCACGTGACCTATACGTTATCCAGCAGGTTCCTACAAGGGAGTAATTAGGTTAAGTAACATTTTTATGGTTTTATGATGATTGCATGTTTTAGGAAAGGATTATATATTTAATAATTACAGGATTTACATATTTTATTTTATTTTTAGAAAAGGGAGAAGGATAACAAATGCCCTGAAAAAGCATAGTTTCAGTGTCACAGAGGAAATAGAAAGTAGTGTTTCATTTAATGAGAAGACTACATTTCTTTTAAGAAACTTTTAGAAGTTAAGATAGTTCATTCTCAACACTGGGATTTTGCTTCAAGATTCAATAAATTATCTGCCCAATGATGATTGAAATTTCAGTCATAGTTTCAAGGAATACGAATAATATAATTTCTTTAAAATATTGCTATAAAAATACAGCTTGAAATGCAACATAAAGTGCATTACCATTTCCCTAGGAATATAACTGTTTCAAGTATTTGAAAGATATCTCTGTATTTTTGTTCCATATTTTACATTTTCCAGGATTCTTACAGCTGAAAATATTAATTGACACCTCAAATACTCCTGTATACAGTCACATCAGCAACAATCTGACATACAGAAGGCATTTGTCATCAAACAATCAATGTGTACTACTTTGGGGGAATCCCTTCTTGGTGTGAGGAAAGGGAGAGAGGAGGTGGTAAGGGAATAAGTAACTGTTCTAAATTCAGTAGAAGGACAGTACTGGGATGAGGTAACATATGATACAATCCAGGTCACTCACTGAGGAGATAAAATTATATTTGGTTTATTTAAATAATTTAAGAGATTAAAATGAAATCTATGGCATGTATTAGGATCAAGCATCCATTGACAAATAGGGCAATTGCTTGTCACTTGTGTTTGTGCAGTCTTCCTCATGTTTTTCAAAGCTGCGTTCCACATGCAGCATGGGGAAGGAGATGGATGAAAGTATGGCCAATTAAAAATAAATAGCTTTAAACTGTGGACATGACCTTCACTTATTCAATGCTATGTCAAGATGATATGCCTGCTGGCAAAAAGCCTCTGTTCAGGGCTCTACATCTGTAATGGGACTGAAGGTACATACATGCCTCGTGCTTCACCAGTCTGGCTCAATCCCAATATATTTGTTTGTTTTCTTACCTCGTGTGAATGTACACCTTGCACACTGTATTTCAGAGAAATGATAAGGTCCTCAAGGTCATGTGCCTCCACATAATGCCTACTCCCAAAGCACAGGACTGAACAGCTTCAAAATCTGACACTAACACAAGAAGTCACCCACTATAGAAGGAGCTTCTCCTCTCATTATACAATTCTCCAAGGTATACTAAACCAGTCGTTTAAATGTGATGAACCAGAAGCAAACAGAAACCTCCTGAAGTGACATGAGACATAGGATACAGAAAAGAAAGGACACAGCTCTGCTACAAATTGTGAGGAGACTCACTGGAGTTAAGAGAACTTTACTAGAAAGACCCCAAAATATTCTACACCTGTTTTTAACTGAGTGAATCATAACAAGTCATGTCCTTTACCTTTTATATTATTTCTAGCAGTAACATAAATAGTTTTAAAAATAAATACGTGAAAGGATATGTCTAAAATTACAGTCTTTGAGAAAAGCTATTGTCTTTCTAGCTAAATGTATTGGCCAAAAATGGACTTAAGTTGCAAGCATTAACTGAAAAGCAGTGTATTTCATTTCTAAGTTCTGAGAGTGTGAGGATATTAAGTAAAATAATTACAGAAAAAAGAAAAAGTATCTGATGATTGGTTTCAGTCCTTCAGAAATTTAAGAGGCACCCAGGTATTAAATACATTCAAATGGAACACATTCTTAACTATAACAATACAGATTACCAGAAGCTGTCTTCCTTCCTCCCACTGGTATTAACATTTGAGGAAACTCTCATATGATTCTTCCCTCTTCCCTCCCTCCATCCTTCCAGGAGCACCAAATCATTTGGAGTAATGATAAAGCAGCAAATCTCCTGTGGACACTCACATAATTCTGCATCAAGTCTGGATGGTTTCTTTCGATGCCGTCATCGAGGATGGTGACCACAACATTCTTTCCAGTGTAACCTCTCTTCCAAGCGCCTACTATATTCATATCTGATTGGCAATGGTGGGTGTTATCACTGCAGTGCTGAGGAGAGAAGAGATAAAGATGTTGGATGTCGCAGGTTATTGAGCAGTGTGGGGTTGAGATATTATCCTACTTACATTAACATTACCATTTAAATCAGCACGTGAGCATATTGATTTGAATAGCAACAAGGTCAACACCTTCATTTATTAGAACATAATTTAAAAAGAAATGCTAAATTAAATGAAAATTACTAGTCCTCCTTATTTATCTTTCTGATTACTCTTCATGCTAAGAAATAGCAAAGGGAAGCATCCAGCCATACTGAACCACTAGAAGCCATGTGTAAAAAAAAGCAACTATTCCTGGCTGTTAAGCACTCTCATTTGAAATGTACATTTAAATTATTTGAATTTTTTTCAGAAAAACAAACCATATGTGGATAAAACTAGACAAATGCCTGTACAGAAATGTCATGGAAAAAACCCTTGCTTTTTGGAGCTTATGTGCTGTATAATTTCTTGACAGAGTGTCTGGAAACTAATCCAGATTCATTTCTATTTACAAAAGAAGGCTTTTGGCAGTTTTTGTGCAGTATCAGCAGGAGATGAGCAGCAGCAGTTAAGAACCTGTAACCAAAACAACACCCTGAAAAACCTGCAGATTAGGGTGTCTGATGAATTGTAGATCATTAGTTTAGCTTTCAGAGCAACCAGGTCCACTGGGATGGAGAAAGGAAGTTTAGCATACATTAAAACCAAAAGCCCCTTCCTTGTACCCAGCTCATGTGAAGAAATCCGGCTTGCCATGATAATGAGACAACCCTCAGGTATTCACATGCCCCATTAGTGATTCTCTAACGCACACGCAGAGCCCTCCCCTGTGAAGTGAGTTCAATGAGCCCCTCATTGGCACTTCTAGGGTGCCAATTGGCACTTCTAGGGTGCAACTTCTAGCCCTTCTAGGCTTACAGCAACAGGCAAAAAAAAAATTTAAAAAGGGGGTGCAGGAAAGGGGAAAAGCAAAGGGTGGGAGGAAGGGAAAATAAATTAAAAAAA
>NW_010302636.1:0-32374 GCF_000700745.2 Antrostomus carolinensis | reverse complement strand
AGAAAGAAGTAGTAAATGGGCCCGTGCTGATGCAGGGCAGCGGGCCTGGTCAGGGATCAGGACACACAGCACCATATCGGATAACATATAATTGGCAGGTCACATCCAAATGAGTGTAGTCATGCATCATCCGGAAGGCTTTTGCTGGTTATAAAGACACTTGTAAACAATTCAGCCGCTGAACATGGCAATAATATGTTGATCCGGCATGTAATGAGGTGTTCCTGGAATCAATAAACTAGTCATGAAGAGCAGGGAGCAAGGTCAGCGCCTGCCTTTTTGATGACCTTTCCTGGCTGGTAAGGACATCATATACTCTGAAGAGGACTTTTCTCATATTGCAGAAGGCGCTGAGTGTCAGAACTTCCATTCGCAGCAAGCAAATGAACAGCCAGGCTCTGCATGCTAATGAAGTCCAGGCTATTTTCCACCTTTTCATCTGCACATTATGCTCTTGACTTTGGAGAAGGTGGGAATTAGGTTGGACCCTCGTGTCAGACTGCCTGATGGCTCAGCTCCGGAAAACTGGTAATTGAAGCTGATGACTGATGCGGAGGAGGCCTGAATTTGGAAATAAACAGTTTCAAGCACTGCATGTCATTTCTAGAGAGACTGCTGAGTGAATGGAAATGAGCTCTGTTTCTCCAATCTAATGCAGTTTTTTTTACACCGTCTTTGAGACAACAATGCCAGTCATTAAAATTTAAATGTTCTGGCGATAATGTAAGGAATAGCACCTGCCTTGCAAACAGCACTTATGGAAATGCTGCCCCATGCCAGGGTCTGTGTTTAATCTCCAGCCCACCAGCACCGGTCCTGGAAGAGTCGGAAGGCTCCGAACGCCAGTGGCAAGGAGAGCACGCACGATGCTCGGCTGCCGCTAGCTGGGTCAAAACACTGGAGAAAAAAAAAAAAAAAAAAAAAAAGTATCAGCAACACTGAAAGCATGTTTTTGAAGAATCTGTAACTAAAAACAACGCTTACTGTGCTGCATCCGCACTGTTTAATTGCTCTTTCCAAGCACATTTTGCAGAAAGCCTGCTGGCCTTGTCCTCCGCTGCTGCTGCTGCTCACTGAGTTGCCCTTAATTCACGTCAGCCCAGCCACTGGCCCCAGAAAGATAAAAAAATTGAGTTTCTAGACAAGGCACTTAAAAGCCAGTATTTTCAGACTTGAATATGAATGCTCTGCCATTCTAGCTGTTGGGAAATAACATTTAAAATGTTATAATATCTTTCAAAATCCTACCTGGTGTTGTAAAACCAACCTGAGCAACTTGTTTGCTGGGGTAGAGGCAGCCCAACAGCCTCGCAGAGGCTTTCAGGGCTTTGAAGTGTTACTGTTGGGACATGACCATTAGTTAATGATTTGTTATCTAAGGCACATTTAGGAATTACATGCATGGATCTGAATAAGCAGCTAGCCATTTTTCTGCATCCAGAGAAACAATATTTTGGATCTTGTTTTGAAACAAGGATGAGTAGAGGTTCTGTCTGCAACCCATTTCTGGTTGACAGGGGAAGCAGCAGCAGATGCTTCATCATGCTCTGCTCCCATTCAGCACTTCTGCAAAGCCCTTACTTCCACTGATCCAGAATGGATCATATACAACATTGAAAATAAAGGATATTTATGCTTTAGATTATTTTTTTTCCTGCCCCAAACCCAAGCGCTGCCCCAGCAGTGAGTGCTGATAGCTCAGCCCCCTTTCGGGGGGGGGGGGGGGGGGTGCACAGGCAGGACAGGGACTCACAGGCTCTGGGTTTCTCTATGCTGAGGTATACACTGGTGGTATAAGGTGGGATGTGCTGCAGACAGGGGGTCCCCAGAAGCTCTTGGCAGCCTGTCCAGAGGCCACTGCACTCAATATCCCCCCTCCAACCCCACCGAGGCTGTTGCTTCCCGCTCCCCGAAAGCTGTTGTCTTTCCCCTCGGAGCTGGCTGCATCTCAGGAGTGGGTCTGTTTGTATAATAGTTTGCAACCCTTCAACATGAAAGGATATAGAAGGATGCAAGTTATTATTATGAAAATGAACCAAGCAACAGACAAAAATATTCAGAAGATGTAATCTGCCATCCCTACAATGCACTCGTGGAGAAGAGCACTTGGCAGACAGAAGAGTAGTCGCCAGATACATTGCCTTTTGTTAAATTGCTTTTGCTCTGACAATGCCTTTTAAAACCACATGCAATCTTAATTTAAAATACCTAATACCTAAAGGTATAGGAGCCCAATGCTGGTCTCCAGTTTGGGATTTGTCCAAAGCAATTCCACTGGCTTAATACCACTATTCCTCATTTTAATCACACAACAAATGCGAGAGGCTGAATTCCGCTTGTAAGAAACCGTGGACCTGATCCAAACATCACTAAAAATCAATTGAGCAAAGATTTATTTCTTTAAAGAAGTGAAGCCTGCCTGCCACCTCACTTTTGCCCAAACCTTTGTCACGTTCAACTAATAAGAAAGGTCCTCTCCCTATGCAGTCAGCTTTACCGTGCAAGATGGGGGTGAATGCAAAATTCAGCCTTTTTATTTTTTCATAGCTTTATAAAATGGTTAAAAAGTAAGGAAATGCTAAATTCAGTCCTGCAAGAAACTATTGCATTTTTATTTTCCAAAGACTGAGTAGCAGGAAAAAAAAAAAATCCAACAAACAAAATAAGCCAACCAGTGCTTTCATGTCGGTTGGTCATTCTCTATTTTTGCCATAACAGGTTGCGCCTCATTCCCAACTATTTACCAATGCACTGAGGCCAAGATATCTACAGACTGAAGATTTGGGTGCAGGAGCTGGTTTTGCACCCCTTAACCCAGTGCTTAATTAAACAGCCCCCAGACTACTGCAGAGGCCCGTTAGGTGCCAGTTTTATCCTCCGACTGCCTGAAGGGAGTGGGGAGACTAGAAGCAAGATGCAGCGTCGTTCATCCTGAAGTGCAGGTGTATATCAAGGCAGGGTACGGCAGGGTGACGCCGTATTTGGGCTCACCCCATCCATCAGTGCTCCTCCCAGTCTCCCACCTTCATTAATAACCTCCTTCCCTATGCTAATACCATCAGAAAATTATGCAGACTGTTTATATTTCTTTACAGCCAGAACAGGCTGTTGACACGAATCAGCCATTAGCGATTCACATTGAGGAGTCTCCGCTAATTGTGCAGAATGTAATTAGTGATTATGTAATATCTAAGCTCTTGCAACTGTCATTAATGTCCACTATTCACCAGAGATAGTTCTTACTGAATTAGAGAATGATTACTGCATGGTAAATGTACTTAATCCTAAATATGCTAATTAACACTGTATGCACTTTAGACAGTGGTTAAAAGCACTAGTAACCTCAAAAAAAAGGTTGCCGTACACCAGAATCTAAATTGCTTGCAATGGATTTTCCTTCAAAAGGTAAATTTGTTTAATTAAATGGTATAGTAAAACGTGAGGCGCAGCTATTGATTAGTGCAACCCAAACAAGGGTTTTCTGTAACAGATCTAGTGAGGTGCCTTCACACGACAGCGATGCTCCTGCAGCATCCCGGCCCCCGGCACGGCCTGGGCAGAGCTTCTCGGCAAGGGGGGCTTTGCGCGTGCCCGTACACATGCCCATACTCCCAAACAGGCACGAGATCGCCAGCAGAGCACTATGGAAAATAGCTTTCCAAAAGCTCTCCCTCCAGGATTAAATCCAACCCATCTGAAGCTTGCCTTTTTTTTTAAAAAAAAATTATTTTATTACCATATTCCTTAGGTCATAAACCATATTAATACAGGCAGATACAGTAGCTTCCCTCAATAAATTCTTACTTAAATCTTAATTTTAAGATTTATTTGTGTAAAACAGACTTTAGATATTAAATGCTGCCTACTAAACAAATGGAATAAATAGAGCAATTGTACAGTTTTTGAAACATCCCTTTCGAATGCCTGGGGTGTTTAATGTATTCTGGTTTTCCATAAAAAAAGATATGGCTGTCATGAACCCCGAGGATAATAGCATTTTGTGATTTATGAAGATTCTTCCTGCTTATATATTTTATATAAATAATACTCCTGTGTGTATCTCTGCACTCATTCATAATCAAAAGCTGCACAGGCTGTAAAAAGAGTTTGTGTAGTAACATATTTAAAATCAGCTTACAAAAATTGGATAACTAATATATCAGACACAAAATAAGTCATTGTAGCAAGCATACCAAAAGGAAAATTAACAGCACAATGCAATCCATGACACGCTTTTATCAGCAGACTGACACAACAAAAGAACACAAAATAAAAAATTCCCACAAAAGGAAGTTCCTCAGTAAAAAAAAATAAGTGAAAAGTACGATAAGAAATTAAGCACACTCTTAATTTACCTGGGTGCATTAAATGTTTGCAACTGATAATAAGGAGATTGCAAGTGCTCTTTGAAAGCTGTGCAATGTAGTGTATCTCAAACCCCTATGGCTTTGCTGATATGGGGGCAAAACCGGGGTGGAGATGGGGGGCTGGTCCCCACTGCGAGAGGGTGACACCCCCTCCCTGCCAGACCCCGGCATTTTAGGGGGTGCAGATTTCACCCTAAGAATGGATTTTTTATTATTAATTTTATTTTTTTTACAGAGGTCAGCAGCATCCCCTGCTTGCAGAAGCCAGTCTGAGGAAGCGCTGGTGGAGGGTGTCCCTGGGGTCAGGGCCTGGGTGAGATGCTGACAACACTTTCTCCATAGTGGGGGAGATGCACAACACCCACTGAGCCTTTGCCACGGCTGCTCAACGCCTCTGGCAGAGCCCAGCCATGCCGCTGTGGAAGATGCCAGGAGCATGTGCCGTTTGCTGGGGACAAGGGGAGGCCCCTGGAACCTACTGTGATCCTTCGGCTGCTCCCACCACTGCAACACCACTTCCCTGTGAAGAGCCTCCACATCCTCTCTGCTTGCAGAAGACAACCAAAGGAGAGCCGCTCTGCAAAGCAACTCCAAAACCATCACCCTGGGAGTCAAGGCTTATGGTGCTGCTCACCTAGAGAAAAAAAAAATGCTCTGGATTCCAATTGAGAACCCAGAGTTTTCGACCAATATGATGGCTTTAAAGCTGCTGCCTGGACCTCTGGTAATGCTTTTGGATTTGTTCACATCTGTTTAATTAAAATACTTTAAAGCCCATCTGACTTTGAACTTTTGTCATTGCTGTTCTCAGACACCGATCCACCTTGGGTCAAAACCAGCTGGAGGATGCTGAGGGGTCCTGCAATATTAGCTGGGTCCCAAGATGCCCGGTGGCATTGTCCTGGGGCAAAGCTGTATTTTAAACAGCTCAGTTTGGTGGGTTACAAATGTGTTGAACATTTATATTCATTTTTTAATGAAAGTTTCAGGAAGGTTTAGACTGAGCAGACTCAGTATGCATGGGCGACAGGCTTATAATCCAGCAATTTAACAGTCCCTATGCATTTACTTTGTAAAGGAGCTATTACAGCCTATGGCATTGAAAAGGAGACATCTCTGGCACCTAAATAAAGATTTACACAGAAAGCCTGACCCTGATACTGACTTAGAGGATTATTTTCAATCATCATTGTCAATAACATGGGCCCTGAACTCGGCAAACTTTCCTTGCCCTGGAAAAGGTTTGCAGGGTCAGCTCCATGTGTTTTAAATGCCCCTATACATACGGCAGCCTGTAATTATGAGATAAAAATATATGTGCAGAAGTGGGGAAGGAGGAGGGTGGGTTAAATCTGCGAATTCACACGTGGCATCCCTGAGACATGGATGGATCTCACGTGGCTTTGAAAACCTGGGTTGCCTCTGCCCTGCCCCACTCCTCCTTCCCAGAGCTGCCTTCCTGAGGGGGGTTCATACAAGCATCCCTTAAATTCACCCCACCCTCTGGGCAGTGAGATTTGCTGGAATTTTGTTGGTTTTCCCAAAATCTCCAGCTGCTGGAGCAGGGCTTCCTGAGAAACTCAGCTTTTCCTTCTTTAAAAAAAAAGAAATTGCTAGCATGTGCAAGGATGCTAAAGTCCTCAACAGCAAACCAGGCAGCAAATAACAAAACAGCCTAAAGTTTTCAAAGTTACTTTTTAAAAAAAAATAAAAATAAAAAATACCATAAGCCACATCTCCCAAATCCTGGATGCCACCAGGAGAGGAAGCACTTCACTGTCATTAGTGGCACCAGCAGAAAAGCAAAGCAGTGTCCCCAAAGCCTCTCTGAAACAGCTCATTCCCCTCATATGTGCTCCCAGGCATCACTTTCCCCCTTTCCATGTTCCTGCAGTATCGTCTCATTAACGCAGCCCTTCCCAACTGGTAATAGCAACCCTGGCCTTAAATACCTCCGTGTTGCTACATTAATTCCTCAAACAGCGCTCTCACCTTTTATAACGGTAAGCCACAGAAGACAGTCAATAGATGACGAGATAATGGTTGTTATTTCAGCCCTCCCTCCAGCTGACGGGCTTTCTCAGCCACAATACAGCTCACTCCAAGGCGATAAGGCAAGCCCCTTATCGCAGCATCACGCTCTTCTTGCCAGCACCCGGGGGCTCCGGCGGCAGTTCCCCCTGTGCCGAGCTCTGCTGCTGGCTCCTGAGGAGGCATGGCCAGCCCCAGGGGACAGATCCAGCCCAGGCATGACCAAGGAAGGTCAGCAACACTGTCACACAGACAGCTGCAAGGAACCCCAAAGGGACATCAGGGCTTCACATTGCCACTTGCAAGAACCTCAGCTTCCAGAGAGAAGGGCCTGCTGGCTGCAGTAGGAGGGATTTTTTTCCGTTCCTCCAGCTCATTTTGCAAAATTGGTGTCTATTTTTGCAGTTGCATGCCTCTAGCAGTTCACAGAATCATTAAGGTTGGAAAAGACCTTTAAGATCATCCAGTCCAACTGTCAACTCATCACCACCATGCCCACTAAATCATATCCTTGAGTTTCTTGAACACCTCCAGGGATGGTGACTCTACCACTTTCCTGGGCAACCTGTTCCAAAAGTTGTGGCCAAACAGCCACCAAAGGCCAGCCAAGAAGCACTCTGCAGCAGGGTTGGGTGTGGAAAGGACATCACCAGCACCCATGGGTAGCAGCTCAAGCAGAGCCTCTAACCAGCTTCTATCCCAGGGGTCCTGCTGTCTTCAACACGAGGGACACATGCTCTGCCTCCAGAACTTGCTCAGCCAGGTACAGACATGCTGGATGAAGGAGGAGAGCTTGCCATTCCTCACATCTGAGCTGCTATGCTCAACCTGGCTCCCAGCACCACCACAGACCCTCCTGCCCTTTGCTGATGCAGCTTCCCAGCACCAGCAGCACCTTTCAGTGCTCATCCACCCCTGAAGTCTGCTGGACCTCCCCAGAAAAAGCCCTATTAGCTTCTTCCCCTACCTGGCACAAAACACAGCAGCACAGTCCTGCAACTCGATGGTCCCCAGGAGTCTTGGATGGGGTCACAACAGCCACATTACCCCCAGGAAAGGGGTTCAGGCTAGCCCAGCCCCACCAGCCAGGCTGGCTTAAATAACTGCCCTTTGCACCTGCTGATGCTCACCTAGGACTGAATTACACCTGAGCTAGAGACCCCCAGCCATGCACCTCCTTCCCACCTGGAAGGAATCATGGGACTAGAACCACGCAGGAGTGTCCCTCTTCCGAGCCTGGGGGCTGGCCTGACACCTTGGTGAGGGGCTCCATGCCGGGCACAGGCTAAGCCAGCGCCTGCTGGGCAATGGTATGGTGCCACAGGCACAGGTGGGCATTAGGCCCTGTGTCCCATCCCCCCCCTGCTCACTCCAGGACACTTCACTCATTGCATTTCCTCCTTCCCCAGTTTGTGGTCTCATTGGTGCCCACCAGCAAAGTTCACCTTTCCTTAGCTCTGCCTTTAGGTCTTTTAGCTGGAAGCGTCTCAGTGGGAAAGAGCCAATTTGCAGCTGTAGCAGCATTCCTTTGAAAGGCCAAAAACTGTATTTCAGCCAAAGCTTGTACCCTGTTGGGATTTTTAATTAGCAACCCCTAATTATTACCAGAGCAACTTACATGGGAAATGAGCAGTAGTATAATTAAAAAAAAAAAGAAACAGCCCAGCAGCGTGAGATGTAACGCTGGGCAGGGCAGGCAGGGGATGCTCAGAGGAAGGATGCTGTGGCCTGGGCTTGGCAAGCAAGAGGATGCTCACAGTGGCTGGGCGAGCACCCACAGACTGTGGGAGTGAGCGGCACAGTGGTGGCTCTCCCACTGTCTCAGCTGGTAGATCCATGGAGGGCTGCGAGGAGCAGCCCACACCACTGGCCACAGCCACTGGATGTGGCCTGGGGAGGATGGTGGCACTCGAACTGTGAGGGGATGGTGAAGATGCCACCACCAGCATCATCTTCTCCCCACCGTGATATCCCAGCCAGGTTCACCAAGCTCAACTACTGGCAGAGGCTTGGCGGTGCCAGGCATGCTGCACCACTCCACTGCCAGGAAGGGGTTTTGTTCCTCTTTGCAGGGGGCTGGGGGGGTGCAGAGCCCACCCCAGCCCTGGGCCCTGCTGCTCAGGAGCTCGTGATGCCCATCTGCAGGTGCCACGTGTGTGCAGAGCCTTGGGCAACTTTGTTCCTCGAAAGTGTCTGGCTTGGCCAACACTTTTCAACATAATAAAGTATTTCAGTGAGAAAAAATAAAATAATTTCTGGTCATAAAGTCACAGCCAGCACCTTCCCCCAGAAAACTCTCCCCGGAGGGGACCAGTGTGGGCTCCAGAAGAAGCAGCCCACACTGCTCCGAAGAAGGCAGGGACAGGTAAGGGACAACGGGCCCTATCCCAGCCCTCTGGCCAAGCTGCCCGCCATCCCCACCAGCCTCAGGAGACATAGTTGAGGTTTGGGGCCCAAGGCAGGCAGTTTGCAAGATAGATAACAAGTGAGCAGGGGATCAAATTGAGCATGTGTGCCAGCTTCTGCAGTTGTCTGCACAGGAGTCACCTAGGGAAAAAGATGGAGCCTCTTCCTCATGAAAATCTGCCGCAGCTGCCATAGCAGGTGACCAGGTGTGTCCCTGGTGATGGGGACTGTGGGCACCGTGTACCAAGCACAGAGCCTGCATCCTCCCTCATCTACTGCGACGGAGGCAGCGGTGCACAGGGAACCCAACATTCCCACGATGCAGATGTGGAAAGGACACTTTGGATGGCCTTACCGACAGGGCTAATTGGTATGGGCAGGGAAACAGGTGGTTTGAATCATAGAATCATTTGGTTGGAAAAGGCCTTTAAGTCCAACTGTACCTGTTCACTACTAAACCATATCTCTGAGCACCTTGTCTACCTGCCCTTTAAATACCTCCAGGGATAGTGACACAACCACCTCCCTAGGTAGCCCCTTCCAGTGTCTGAAAGGTGATGGACAAGCCATGTCCCTCACTGTAAACCATGGCTGTGCAAACATACACATACACACACACACAGAGCTATATGTGTACATACATGTGTGGACGCATATACAGGTGCCTATGTGCAAACACCGGCTCTGGGCCGAGGGGACAGCTCACCACTTGAGTCCTGCATTTTCTAATGACAATCACCAGTGACAGAAATGAAAGAATTAGCCACACAATAAACCCCTAATTGCCTGGCAACAGCATTTAGGCCCCATTAGGTAGATTTGTAACTGCTTCCAGAGAAATAAACTCCTGTGTCATTAGATAACAAGGAAAGAAATAGGTTATTTCCTTTTTGAAAGGTATGAAAGCTTCCAATTGCCTGATGTATTCGCTTAGTAGATTATTTTCTGTCATCTCAGTTAATTGAATTTTATCCATTGCTCTTAGAATTCCTCCCTTTCGTGTAAGGTTAAAAAGTTCAGAGGAGTCATATTTTTGAACCTTGTCCATTTATCACATAAGCCAACTCCAGCTGCAGAAAGTAGGCCGGGGAAAAGGGAGTAACAAAAAACTATGCAATAATTGCTTTTTAGCATCTGGGTGAATTGGCATCTGAATAATTGTAAAAGATTGCTTTGCAAAATGGCATCCAGTTGGGATGGGTAACTGGAAGATATTTGCTGTGTTGGGAAATGCGCTGCCTTTGGGAGGTCCATGGACTGGCCAGTTGCATGATGGCCCTTACCTCCTCCCCTAGAAAACCAAATTTGAGATCCAGAATTAAACTAATTCTCCCAGTTCCTGAGGTAGGAGACCCCTCTTGCTCGCAGCCAGCCCTGCAAGGTGCAGCCCTGGCTCTTCTCGCCACTGCAGCAGCTGAAATAACCGTGGATGTGGCCAGGAAGAGTGACAGCTTGGCAGCACTTATCTCCCCGCATCGGCTGAGCAGCAGGTCACCGCCTGCACATGGGTGTCGGGGGATGGATTTTCTGCTCACCCTCATTGTTGGCCTCTGTAGGACCAATTTCAGACGCGTCAAAATGCATTATGGCGAACCTCCCCCGAACAAAACCCAACGGCCAGCCCTTCCAGGATGTCTCCTTGACATCTCTCAGCACTAGAAACCCTTCCCAGCACACACCACCACACATCATCCCTGCTCAGCTTTTCATGACAGCATTTCTCAGCTCCCTCGCTTCTTTTTCCTTTGGTAGCAACATCAGCAATGGTCAGGCTTGATTTTAAACACCCAAAATAACTGAGATAGGAGACTGAGAAATTACCTGGGCTGTAGATCACTTTTCCCAGCTGAGATGTGCCTATGGGAACTAGTGCTACACTGGATCAGCAGCCACAAATTATAATTGCTCCCCCATAACACATCAATAATATCACATTATATGCCCACCTATGGGATCCAGGTGTGAAAGTGTGAGGGTGTGCATGGAAGACCTCGTACCACCGTCACACGGATGCCATGGTATGGATGCGTGGCGGGGTGCCCACGCCTGACACCCAGATGTGGTGTGATGGGTTTATTCTATACTGCTCCATCAGTGGCTGTGTCACCCTGTGCCACTCTCCTGTCCCTTGCCCCAAGCACGGGCAGCAATGCCCAGCCCTTGCTTTCACGCAGCCTCCTCATTTCTTTCCTTCCAAAGCAAACTTAGGCAGATGTTCTTAATTTCTGAGTAAATCCATAACATATGTCATTCCTCTCATCATCACTCAGGCCACTGCTCTTAAATTTACCCATATTCTCCCCCCTCAGTTGCTCCCAGGTACTCCTGTGAGGCACCGGCACCTTTACAGCCTCCAGCTGGTGCTTCCTTGCCGGGAGCTGATAAGCGAAGTTAAAGTTTAATGGGCGTGACGGGGCAGAGGCAGCTTCATTTTGATCCTATGCAATATTTTCTTTGCAGAATAGCACCGCCCTTAATGAAATGGGATGGCTTGGCCCCCGAAAGATTACCTAAATAATCGGTTGGTGACTCCAGAGCTGCTTGATTTTAAACACTTCTGAAAAGCCAGCTCCATTTTCTGCTTTGGTGCATACCAATTCCCCGCGCTGGCATATGAGAATAAATCAGCTCCGTTGGTAGGTCATTGTTATCCAGTTCCCAACTATTATAACATAGTTTCTATCAGAGCAGTTTTCTTCTCAGCCAGTCGAGTGGAATGATCCCTGAAAGCAGCAGTTTGTGGCAGAAACACGCTCGGCTTCCTCCCCCCAAAGTCTTGTCATCATCATAAATTTGTGATTGCCCACACGCATGGCAGCGGACAACGGGGCGGCTTAAGAGAGTTTGCGTCCGGCTAACAAGGACGTGGTAAAGCGCCTGGAAAGAGAGTGGGGCTTTGAAGTGCTGGGGAGGGAAGAAGCAGCAGAAAAACCCAAGGAGAGGAGGGAAAAAAAAAGTATAGAGAGATAACTAATCTGGAGCAGCCAAGCTCAAGGTAGCAAATCTTCCCGAAGACTTTGTTTGGTCTTGCATGTATGCATGGGAGGTGGCAGTGCAGAGAAGCACCTTCCCTCACCTGTCTTGACTGCTGGGAACCCACCCTTGGTCTTGTCCCCTGCTCCCGTGTCTGGTGGCCCTGGGTCAAGGCATGGGGAAACCTCTTGATTATTACAGGTGCATTTCTAAACTCATGACATTCAGGAGTCAGAGCCTTGATTTGCCACCGCTTAGGGCTGGTAGGGTGGCAGGCGTCGCTCTCGGTTCCCAGGACCAGGTCCTTCAACCTTTGGAGGTCTGTTTTGGAGAGCTGGACTCTGGTCTGGTCTCTTCTTCAGCTGATTTATTACTGATGAGGACAGGAGAGAGCCCCTGGCACCACCAGGCTCATGTGCATGGACGTGACCTCCTACGTGCATGGTGGAGATCCTCTCCCCCGTGCAGGGGAAAAGGATGGGGGAGCAGGTCTGAGCTCCTGAGGGTTTGGTGCTGGTGGTCCCCAGAAACTGTCCCTTGGGGAGCTGAAAAGGTGACACAGAAACCAGACAGAAGGGGAAAAAGTGAAAGGAAAGAGCAGGGCTGCACTTTTCCGTCCCACTTTTTATTTTATTTGTTTTAATTACACCCCAGAGTGCTGTCTATTAAGTATTCTTAATTAAAGAGGGAAGTGAAGAGCCGGAGGAGTGGAAGGATGACTGGTGATGGTCAGACCCTGCTCTCCCCACTGGTGCAGGGTGGGAGGACAGCATTGAGTCTGTGCTGGGGAAGATCTCATCCCTCTGCCAGCAGAGCCATTCATGGGGATAACCTTGTAATCTACAGAAATCTAGGAATTATTATGGATATTACATAAATCAAACCCCTTGTGTCAATAAGTAAAAAAACATTTTTTAAAAGAAAAGCAGCTCAAAATTAACCCTGAGAGCACAGTTTTAACTCAGATCACCTTGGAAAAGGCAGTAGAGAATGGTATGCATTCATTCCCTGTCCTTTATCATTTAAATAACCTGGCCTTTATTAGCTCCTGGTAGATTGCTTTGAAATTGCTAAAATGGAGATTTGTTTGGTTTTGATGTGTATTTGCATTGATTTGGGTTTTTTCCTCATTTTAATAAAAGGCATTTTATAGAGCGCTAAAGTGACCCAGGGTAAAACATCCTGCAGCTCCCAGTTTATCCTGTAGTAGGGTGTGTGCAAACTGGTGTGGAAGGGCAGACCTGTCCTGGACAGGCAGGAGCAGACCCTGCCTGTGCACTGCTGAGGTTGGAGGGAGTCTGGGGAGGTGACACAGGGTCCACATCAGCAAGACTCACACATCAGCAGCTGTGCTTTAACCATGGAGCAGGTACCAAAGCATTTGGGGCTCCTTAAGTTACACCAGAACAGAAAAGCAAACTAATTGCTGTCCAACACCCCATCCATGGTCACCAATGCTGTCTTTGCTGGTGCTGCCAGCTCTGCTGACATCTCCAAGCCGGTGGAGTTGAAGGATGTATGGAAGCAGGATCGCCTGCTCGTTGCTCGTTAGGAATCATCTGCTAAGCCCAGGGCAGCATGGTGAAGCTGAGCTCATGGTGCCTCAGCAGTGCTTGCTGAGGAGCCCAGCCTGCCCTGCCTGCTCTGGTGGGCTGCAGCCAGAAACCACAGGGAAGTAAAAGCAGGTCATGCCTTCAAGTCAGCCATCAACCTGGCCCAAGGCTGGCCAAAGCCTAGGTAGGGGTCATGAGGTACAAATAACTGTCAGGAAAAACTCATGGACAGCACCAGCATGGGACTGTAAACACAGACTGGAAAATAGAGACCTGGGGTTTTTTCTCCTTGCAGCAGCGGGGCTGTCCCAAAACCCCTGGGCCTTCCTCAAACCCCGAGGATTTGCCAAAGCCCATGGCCAACAGCACCTTCCCACAGTGAAAAAGTGCATCAGAATATTAAAATTCCTTCAACAAATTGGCCCAGCCCTACAGATCTTTTCACCAATGGGTACTGAAGGCAGCAAAAGGCTTTTGCTGTGGTGATTTTGAGCAGTAAAGTAAGAGGCTGCAGTTTGGCTTCCTGCGGGAGCCTGTGGGCTCCTGGTGTAGGTGGAAAATGAGAGAAGACCCAGCTGGTGCCAGCAGCCATTCCTGAGGGCTCTTTACATGCTCTCTGAAACACCCTGGAAAAACTAAACCTATTGCCTAGTCCAAGGCTGCTTTTAAACTTTTTACTAAGGAGTGAGCCACAGTGTTAGTAACTGGGTGTAATCTGCTAGATCTGTATTTGCACATTAACACACACAAAGCTGATATACTCCCAGGGCTGGCTTGTCTCTGTTTGTAAATCTGGACCAGTATTTGTACATAAGCAATGTGAAATCTGACTACTGGAATACACTGATTTTTATTTTTATTTATTTTTTTTTTCCTTAAAGGAGAAATCCTGAATTAATTTAAAATATGTTTCTTTTACACAAAGCTCCATTTTAAAATCCTACTATATCTTCTTAGTTCATAGTAAACAAACAACTGGTCAGTTTTGTTCTCATTTAGGCACACAGCAAATTTGCCAGCCTCTTCAAGCCAGTCAGCATCAAGCCCCCAGGGAAGTTTCTCTGGGCTGGTTCCTGCTACCCCACATTACCAGTCCTCGCTTCTTCTTTGCATCCATCATTATTCACAAGAGTGTCTGAAAACCGCATTAGATATGGTTCTTTCCTCTTGTTTTTCTTCTCTGCAAGTGATCTGTGTCTCATGATGGTGAGTATTAGAAACCAGATAAAGCAGCGATTGCTTAGGGGTGGAATGTGGGTGCCGGGTGGTGGGAGAGATCTGGCCCAGGACAGCTCTGGGGCACAAGGTGACAGTGCTGTCCTGCCACCCCAGCCCTGGCAAACAACATCCCCATGTCGTGCCACCCTGCAGGTTGGGAGTCTGCTATGGGCATGGGCAACTACGCCTCCGAGTGCCAAAATGCTCTCACCTGCCAACAAAAAAATCTGGAGAGTTAAAGCCAGGGGTGTTTCTGTGTACAACTGTGCAACACCTGCACACCAGACACATCTCCATGGGTGGGACCAGTTGGCTCAGCCTTTGCTATGGACCTTCCCCAAGCTTTGGCCATCTCTTCCCTTTGAAACAAGGCTCCTTTGGATGTGTGCCGCTGCGGGCTGTGTACCTGGCTCTGTTTTTCAGAGAAGGTGATGACACTACCTGAAGAATAGAATAGAATAGAATAGAATAGAATAGAATAGAATAGAATAGAATAGAATAGAAACCAAATATCACTCTTTAGATCTCCCTGCAAGCCACAAGGCAAGGGCACATGTTTGCAAACTCTCCGGCTGTTTGCGTGGAACCCGATGGGGACCAGAGCCCACCGGGCAGCTAACGAGGGGGGTTTAACACCGTGGCTGTCACGCATGGGGCCAGAGAATTCGGGCACACAACCAACGAAGGGAGGGCACACAACCTGCCTGAGTCCCCTAACGCTGCTCAAATAGGATTGCTGCTGGTGATGGACAGATCCTTATTTGTAAGTATTTAATGTTTCTTAGGAAGCACTTCTAAAAGAAATTGGTATGTAATGACAGCACTCACTGGAAAACAGGCCGATTATAAAATGCACTAACTTATCTGGTATTCATTTGAAAAGTAAATGGATGCAAGTAAAGGTGAGAGTTCACTACCAATTCAAATATTTTGCTTTAACAGGCTCTAGCACTCCTACTTTAATTCAAGCAGAAGCACAAGTATGAATAATCAAACTGGATGATGCTCATCAAAACCTTTGTGCCTTGCACCATTTCAAATGGTCATTGAAGCTTAATGGCAAAAAATTTACATTATTCCTTTAATTTGTATTCTGTTCCTTCCTTCTGAGTGATGTGATTGTGATTTTCTGTTGCCGGCTGCATTATTTTGATGCAAATGTTATGTGCTGCTACAGTCCAATTTCCTGCTTTGCCCCCCCTCCCTTTTCTTCCCCCAGTAAAGAAACGATAGCTAAAATAGTTCAAAATTGGGGAGGGATTTTGAAATAGTTCCTTAACTACTGCTCCTAATTAAAGCAAACAATGCAGGGTCTTGAAGCACCCTGAAAAGCTGAAAATTAATTATTAGCTGAAGGGAGAGGGAAGTGGCTATGCTCCCCAGACCTTCAAAAAAAAAAAAAAAAAAGAGAGAGAGAGAGAAAAGTGAGGGATCCCAGTTCTGCCTACAAAAGAATTAGAAAAGAAAATTTGTAATTCAGTTAAAAACTCTTTTGCTAGACCATAATCACCTAGGGATGAATGCTTTATGGAGAGGCATGGGGTTGCAAACCAAAGCCTTGCAAACAGGAGGCCCCTGGGGTGCTCACGGCACGTAATATATGCACCGACTAATTTATTGCGCTGTGACTAATTTCCATTCCTTGTGCTTAGAGTTGCCTCGCTAATTACAGGGATGTTTTCTTAACTTGGGTAATTGCGCTGCCCGCGCACCGCCCCCAGCGCGGGCTTTGATGCACCCCCACGGGGCCGCTGCGGCGGGGCGCTACCCTAATTAGATTGGCTACCTTAATTAAGGGAGATGTGGGGGTGCATAAGGGGGTGATGCTGCCGAGCCCCCCACTATGCAGGCACGCGTAGGGCTTGTGGCATCCCAAGGCTGCCCAGATGTGTGGGGTGAAGCCAGCTGTGAGCCAGGCTCCCCTGGGCTTGCATGGATGTAACCAAAACCAGAGGACCCCGGTACCCCAAACACCGACATCCAAGCATCCATCCTATCCAAACATCCATCCCCACCAGGCTGACTGCACAGGGACAGGCTCCTACCAGGAGCATCCCTAAGAATAAATACCAGGGGAACAGTCCTAAGCATTTGTGTCATCGTGCTGCTCGCCATGTGTTAAGTCTATCTCCAAATCTGCTGCCTTGGGCTGCCTTAATTTTATATGTGGAAGTCACTCATGCATTTAAAATTATTAGAGAGATAATCACTTCCTTGAAATAATTTCAGCACTCATCTATAATAAAAAAGATTTCTTTCAAAGGACCCTTAGTTAAATGGGCTCAGTGCTACTTTCTGTATCACACAGGTCAATTTGATTCTGCTCTATACTCTCTATACAGCTAAACAATTGCTTTTCATAAACTGAAGAGCAGAGTGAAAGCAGCCTGTAATATCCATCCAGAGATGGCCTTGAACACTTTCATTAATAAAAGCTTGACATCTGAAATTCTACTTCTTTATTCCTCCTTTATCAAAGAGTTGGTCAAGATTTCAGAAAATTAATGCCATATTAATAAATACTAATAACCCAGCAGTGAACGCCAGCAGGAAGATGATGAAGAACAGCCCTCGGCCTCTTGGTGCAGCATCCCCTTGCCCGGTCCCGGCAGGTATCACACCTCGATGTCAGAGGATGGGTTGAGAGCTGGGGAAGCCCTGCATGGAGGGATGGCTACAGGGACTGCACAAGAAGCGCCGCTTCCAGCCGGAACTCTTACATCTCTGCAGGATCAAGCCAAATCCACGTCACCCACATCCCATGTGACCTTGCCAGAGAGGTGCCAGGGAGAGACTGCCTGGGAGGCAGCCCCAGAGGCATGGAGAACCCCCAAATTTCACTTCAACCAGCATCACACAGAATTGCCTAGATTGGAAAAGCCCTTTAAGATCATCAGATCCACTCATTACCCTCACATTGACAGGTCCCCGACTAACCCATGTCCCTCAGCACTATGTCTACACAACTCTTCAATCCCTCCCGGAATGGGGACTCCATCACTGCCCTGGGCAACCCCTTCCAATGCCCTAGAACCCTTTCAGGAAAGAAATTCTTCCCAATATTCAGTCATTTCCTCTTGTCACTTGCTACTTGGTTGAACAGACTGACCCCCACCTCTCCACACCCTCCTTTCAGGCAGTTGCAGAGAGCGAGAAGGTCTCCCCTCAGCCTCCTTTTCTCCAGACTAAACAACCCCAGTTCCCTCAGCTGCTCCTCATAAGACTTGTGCTCCAGACCCTTCCTCAGCTCCGTTGCCCTTCTCTGGATACGCTCAATTAAATTCCAGCTCTGATGGACCCTGCGCTCCTCCAAGATGACTTTAAACCCTCATTTAGTTTGAAGATGCACCCCTCCATCAATCTGAGACCTCTGACAGCTTGAATATATGCAGAAATCCATTTTCCTTTTACATTAAAATAAACAAATAAAGCATTTCAGCTCATATTTAACGGCAACACACTGTGCACCTAGGGTGAGACCTGGTTTCAGAAACCACTGACATTAGAGACACAAGTGCTTGAGAAGAAAATTCAGTTTCTCTACCACAAAATTAATAGAAATAAACACACAGGTAGGAATCATGCGTGTGACACCTCACACTTCGTGGAGTCTCTCCATCACTGCCCAGCCTGCCTCTGGCGTGCATCTCCTCCATCACCACCCCTCTGGCAGTAGGTCACTTCACTTCCCAACTTATTAACCCAAGACATCAGCAGACCAGAGGGACTAACCATGTTTTCTAACAAGTTTTGGTGCTTTTTGGTTGTTTTTTTAAGTCAGACAGACTTTAAGCTCCCTGCAGCCTGTTGTGTAAACACAGAGATTCACAAGTGCATTTTTGCACACACTAAGCTGGGCAGAAAGGGTTTTTTTTTCTATCTGGGCACATTTTCTTGTCTTTGTGATTCAGGACAAATCACAGTCCGAGGAATGGGAAGTTGATTTGAGCTTTAATTTTTAAAGAAAAAGATAACACCTCAGGTGATGGCCCATTCATGGCTTGCTTGGCCGCTCGAGCCAGCACCCATGCTCCAGCCCCTGACGCAATGCTGTTCATCTGTCCTTTGGGCTAGTAAATAAACATAAGTCAAAATCAGCGCCACCTACCCAGCAACACAGCAGAAACCCTCTTCTAGAGCTTTGGGGGTTTTTCTGAAAGGCAAATTAAGCAGCCAGCCCTGCCCTGCCCTCCAGTACAAACAACTAAACTACAGTCACCCAGCGTGGTGTATTGAACATAACACAGGAAAGACCAAACCAGCCAACTACTGGCCAAGCATCACCAGTACACTCCATGCTTTGTCCCATGTGATGAGGGTGTTCCTCACCTGCTCCTGCTCCGCTGTCACAGAATCACAGAATTGCCTAGATGGGAAAACACCTTTAAGATCATTGAGTCCAATCATTAACCCAACACTGACAAGTCCCCAACTAACCCATGTCCCTCAGCTCTGTGTCTACACGACTCTTCAATCCCTCCAGGGATGGGGACTCTACTGCCACCCTGGGCAACCCCTGCCAATGCCTGAGAACCCTTTCAGGAAATAAATTCTTCCCAATATTCAATCTAAACTTCCCTTGGCACAGCTTGAGTCCATTTCCTCTTGTCCTGTCACTTTTTACTTGGTTGAACAGACCGACCCCCAGTTGTGTTGCATCACGCTTCACCCAACAAGCCGCCAAAGATGGAGCCATGCACATGGCACAGTGCTGTTGGGGCTGGGGATGTGTCTGCATCTGCCCTTGTACCCATCCTGGAGGAACAGCCCTGGGACTAGTGCTGGAAAAGCCTACAAAGCACCCAGGATAACATGGTGGCCGTGGAGGCGCCCATGCTTGGGGGCACCTGTGGGTGCTGCCAGGCGCCTGCAGCTGTGTGCACGCAGCGTGCGGAGCACTCGCAGCCCAGCATGCCATCGCTGGGGACCATGTAGGCCTGCGAGAAGCTGAGGCATATAAGGCATCTTCTCAGGCTCATGCTTTGCTGTGAAAAAGGAAATAAAAAGAGTCTCCCCCCGTGAAGCTGCTTTCGGCATCTCCTTTCTAATAACTTGGCATATTCACTTAATACAGCCCGACTCCTTCCAAGTTGTTAGCGGCGGCAGGAGACACAGCCTGAACATTGACCTGGTTTGCTTGCCAAGACAGAGCAAAGAGAAACCTTCACATAATCATTTCCAAACATTAAAATGGCTCCATTGTCATTATAGCTGAGAGATTGAATTTGCCTCATCAAAGCGGCGTATGACAGGTGACTCAATAGGATGGTGCCAAGCGCGGAGGCAAGGAGATTAGCAGGGCACTGATATCATTATTTCCGCCTATCACAGATTCGGCAGGGAGGCAATTGTAATTTCTGGGCTTATTAGTCTGCATTCCGAGGAAAAAACCTAGTGATAAACCTCAGTGTGACAGCCAGGCATTTGTGCAGCAAGTGCTGTCATAGTGACACTTAGAAAATGCCAATGGGGATACGTTCTCATAATCCCCCCTAATAGAGGTTAAAGCATGGCACAAAAGCACTCTTATCAATGATCGGGACACTAATAACATTTGCATTTTTAAGTTAAATATAGTAAGTAAAGAGTAAGTCTCCTCTTTGCGGCTTTGGCAATTAACTCGGCATTGGAAGGATAAAAGCAAAGCAGAAATTTCAGATGGCCTTTGTCTCCTCCATGGTGGGTGAGTATCCTCTGCGGGTCGGTGTTCCTCAGATGGCTGCTGGCAGGCGAGGCACCCCACAGCTCCCCACCTTGATGTTGTCTGCTCAGGAGTGGATGATGAGGCTGGGGATGGGACCTGGAAGAGGCAGGGGACAGGCAGCTAATGGGGATCAGGGCTGAGCAGAGACCAGCAGAGATGCTCACCTGGCATCATCTGGGGCGAGCATCTCTGCTGGTCGTGTTGCTTGTCCCAGGAGCTGGGGTGCTGCTTGTCCCAGGCACTGCCCTTTCTCCTGAGGAGGTAAGATTATTCGGGTGCTTTTACAGACTTTTACAAGTGGTTTTGCTTCAGAGAGACAAAACTTTTGTGGGGAGTTTTCCACTCTGCAGTGCACCCCAGGCTCAGGTTTTCCATCATAATTCCCCCCCAGACATGACCCCAGCATGTGTGCACACACGCATGCGCTCTCCACAAGGATTTCTTAAGGAAAAAAGAGAATTACAGGTGGTAAACTGTTACTTTTCCACATTTAAATAAGAGACCAATTAAGAAGACTATGTAATTCAATTCTTGAGTGAGTGCCACAGAATTCAATTTGTTTCAGGTCAATGAATATAATGTGAAGTTATTAACAAAAAGGTCAGGGACTGCATATAAAATATACACACATGACACAGGCAGGAGTAATTAGTACACATTTCACATGTTCTGTTGCTCAGACATATGGTGTAGAAAATCTTAACAGGATTAGATGTTAATAAATGTTCCCCTTTTCCTCTCCCCCCCTCCAGCTCCCTATTTAAATGGGGTTTAGAGCTATTCCCCCCGGTGTTCCTGGATCCACTGGAGGTTAAGGACCCGTGGCTCGCACGCCGGCCAGCACTGGTACAGGGATCCTCGGCCAAGGGAACACACTCAACTCACCAAACTTCCAGCTTTTTGGGATCTGCTTAGGACATTATCTACTAGAAGCCAGTTAATGGTGTCTCCCATGCATGGGGGCGTGAGTGGGGGGACCCACGGCATCTGCAGGCTGCTGGCTGCAGCTCCACCGATTCCCATGCAGCTGGCAGGGACAATGTTTTAACATCTGCTCTGCAGCAGAGGGGAAAAGCAGCACCTCAGCTTTAATGACAGCTCCTACAGCGTGACAATTTTTTTGCTTTCTAGAAATGCAGGTTATTTGCCTTTACCACCCTTCCTCTCCCTCCTCGCAGCACAGTGGGGGATAAAGCTGGGAGGAAGGGGTGTGTGACAGTGATGGAGCTGGGCTCCTCTGCATGGACAAATTAATTGGGGCTGGGCCCAAGAAGTGACTCTAGCCACATGTCAGCATATGCTGCAGCAGCAACAACACTCAGGGACCTCATGCCCTGCACTGCACTCGTCCCCCAGCTTCGCTGACAGAGTTACGCCATTTTGTGGCATCTCACCCATTATCCTCTGGGAGAGCCTCAAGTGGAAGAATCATAGAACAGTATAGGTTGGAAGGGACCTTAAAGATCATCTAGTTCCAACCCCCCAGCCATGAGCAGGGACACCTTCCACTAGACCAGGTTGCTCAAAGCCTCATCCAACCTGGCCTTGAACACTTCCAGGGAGGGGGCATCCACAGCTTCTCTGGGCAGCCTGTGCCAGTGTCTCACCACCCTCACAGTGAATAATTTCTTCCTAATATCTAATCTAAATTTACTCTCATCCAGTTTATAACCATTGCCCCTTGTTCTGTTGCAACCTGCCCTTGTCAAAAGTCCCTCCCCAGCTTTCTTGTAGCCCCTTCAGGTACTGGAGGCCGCTATAAGATCTCCCTGGAGCCTTCTCTTCTTCAGGCGGAACAGCCCCAACTCTCAGTCTGTCCCCATAGCAGAGGTGCTCCAGCCCTCGAATCATCCTTCTGGCCTCCTCTGGACTTGCTCCAGTAGGTCTATATCCTTCTTCTGTTGGGGGACCCAGAACTGGACACAGTACTGCAGGTGGGGAATGTTCAAAGATGTTCCAAGGCATCATGTAGGGAGGACAGCTGGCATTGTCTGGGCAAGAGTGGGAGCACTACCATGGCAGTGATGGATGAAGAGTCCCCTCCATGGGCAAGGGCACAGTCCCTATGGAAAGAGCTCTGCCTGCTCCTTCCACACCCCTGGAGACCCCACAGGTGCTCCTGCACCAAGGATCACTGCATTTCTCCACACCAATTTGCTACAAGTGCATACTTAATGTGAAATTACCATATAAATAATAATAACATAAAATTATTCTATAAATGCTATGTTTAAGCAGTGGTTGAATTCACAAAAGCCTACAACACATCAAAAAAAAACCTCAGAGGAATATGAAGCTGTAAATGCCTTTGTGACTCTAAGCCCAAGTATCAAATGCTTAGATCCTCTCACAGGTAAGGGTGCACTTTTAATAGGGGAAGAGAATGAGGACTTGGGCAAAACTTCCCTAGAAGTTATAGGAACAAATCCCAAGATACAAGAACTCTACTCAGCTTCTGTATCACATAGGTTTTTTTTAAAAAAAATGTCCAAGGATAGAAAACGCTAGAAAAATATGGATTTGTAGCAGTCCTGGCCCTGTCTCTGCAACAAGGGAGGAATGAGCCCCACTTACATGGTGGTAAAGATTCAACATCTTTGATCTGCATTAAAAACCAATCCTGCCTCCAACCTGCAGCACCTCCTCTCAGTTAGGCTGGAGTTAATGTTTTTGTTTGAAAATTTTCAAACAGAAGATAATTCAAAGCTAAGTGCTTGAAGGAACAACCGCACCATTCTTTTTTTATGCAAACTGTCCTACCTACAGAAACCCAGAGCTTTTCCAAAGAGCTGAAGCTGGGTGAAACTTTGGGAGCTGGCTGCACGTAAAGGACCCACAGTGAGGGTGTTGAGGGGTACCCCATCCCATCACCACCTGCAGCTTATGGGTGCTGCAGCAGGGTCAGGCGAGCATTCCCAGAGAGTCCAGTGATCAGCCGCTTCCTTCCACCCAGTAATTCCCTTTGGTCTGGTGGCTCTGAGATCCTGTGGTTGCCTTGCTCAAGCCAGGTCTCATGGCCCCTGATGGGCAGTGGGGTGCACAGGTGGTACTGGAGAAGATAGTACTGTTTGCCTTGGGAAACATCACACAAGAGCACACATCTCCAGGTGTCAATTTTAGTGCTCAGTTTTTAAAAGCAAATTTTAGAGGCCAGGTCTGATTTCAAACTAATTCAGCAAGATGCTGTGCTAAGCCATGTCATGGAGCCAAATTTCTTTTTTATCATTCATGACCGAAATAAACACCTTCCATTGACATTGTGCGCAGATCTGGAGAATTCACATAATTTGGCTGGATGGTTCTCTGCTAAGGAAAATACTTGCATGGATTATAGATAATAAAAAGTCTTGTTAATAACTTTTCAGATGAATAACCTTGCTGTGTTACATGCCAAGTGCATCCCCTTTCCTCTCCCAGCCCCTGACGCAAGAGGTAAAGCCACAGCTCCCAGGGCTAAGTTGTCCTGCAGGAAACCCACTGCATGGAGAGTCCCTGTGGGATGGGGAGATGCTCTCGGAGCCGGTGGCTCTTCACTGCCTACTCCCTGTCAAGGGACCACACACGTGTCCCTACAAAAGCCTCTCTAAAAGCCTGCTGAGCTGCATCTACGCGTGTACATATCAATAGCAAAAAAACCCCCCAATCCCGGAGGCCTTCTGGACCGCATGCACACCCCTACAATGTGCATTAAAAGAAGCCTTCCCTAGCCAACAGCATACTCCCCACGTCAATCAAATATACACACGTTACACCATATATACGTTAAGGCACGTATGTGCCCTCATTTTTCCCCACTGTACAGATTCCTCCATTTAAGCCAACATTCATCCTAAATCAGTAAAATATCTACTTTTCTACTTACAGAGACTTAAGTTCCTATTTTTTCACTGGATACCAGAGGATTAATCCATGCCTAATTCCAGTATCAGGTTTGGGAAGCAGGACGTATTTGGGACTATGGAAACATCTTTACATATGAATTGCTCCAATGTTTTTGGAATTAACAGTGAGAGAAACATTGCAAAGGACAGGTTAACTGATGCCTGGCAGCTTCCCCGGCACTTGCTGTGGGGAGCTAAATCTGATTTATAGAGATGCTCTGGTGTCCATTCAAATCTGCTTGAGATTCTTTACTGGGAAAAGATAATCACGTTAATGAGCCAGATGTGTTTGCTTGCTCTGACATTTTTCTTCACATCTTCTGTTCAGAATGAAATATGCAACCAATTTCCCAAGTTATACTTTATCTCCAGTGTTGCCTGGTGTGTTAAAAGAATTAAGTCATTTGTATATATTGAATAATAATTGTCATTTATTACTCAACTTGTTAACATAATCCTCAGATGGAGATATTTGTTTATTTTTCCCATGTATTGCTTTTGTATAACTGATTGCAGAAAGTAACAGGAAAATGCATGAGCAAGAAATGGAGAGCTTCACTAATGGATATGAAACATGCTTACCATATGGGTACAACCCCAAATATATACAGGTTTAATATTTGTCTCTAAAGAGTCAACTTTAAAGTGAGATTGGCTCATACAAGTTCAAGGGTGAATTAAATCTGAGATGAGGGTGTTAATTAACACTGCTGTCGCTAGGTATTCAAGACAGGATCCAGAGGAATCAGCAGAATTCCTTGGGTTGGCTCGGAGGAGAGCCAAGTTAGTGCTTATGGTATATTTTGTCCTTAATAAAAAAAGGGAAAGGTGCATCACTAGTTCTAGAACAGCTGAATTTCATTTCTTCAGCTGCCTCAGTATCTCACACACCACTACCCACCCTGCAACAGCCCCTTGCTTTTTGCATCGGCTTCCCAGGTACCTTTTTCCAGACTCTCCTCCCCATAGGGCTGTGGAGCTGCACATCAATGCCCAGGACTTCGCCCCAGGACTCTCACCACCTCAAGGCACGGCATAACGTACAAAGTGTAGTTAGGACAGGATAAGGTTTTAATCAGCACGACCAAAACCGATTAATTTCTCCCTGCTTCCAAAAATTGCAATATCACACATTCATCCATAGGAACAGAAGTGGACAGAGAGGAAGGGCCAGCTCAGCAGCTTACTGAATATACCACGGGGAGAGGCAAAGAAACCTAAACAAATAAAAAAATATCTATTTTCTTTTTAATTAAGAAGTGATTCCTCCTCAGGTGGCCCATTTTCTCCCCCCATGATTTCCACGTTTTAAAAAAACTATAGCAATTTCTTTTTAATTTTACTGCTTGGCTTGCACATTGGAAGAATATAAATAAAAAGAAGGAAAATTTCTATCTGAACCCTTTGTGGTTTTTTAAAATTTTTTTCCTCCTTTTCTTCCACGTTTTTTTAAAATTTTCTCACTGAAAAACACGACTAGCTTTCCACTAACACACAACAAGATTCCCCAAACCTCTCCACGACTTGAGCGAACCCAGAACGACGCCTCTGACTGTTTCCGACACCCCTACGTCTCCAGCTGGATTTTTAGTTAACGCCGCTGCGATTTGCTCAGCATTTCTGCAAATATGCCCTTAAAAACCCCAATGAACCCAGTGGGCAGAGGTGGAATCAGACCTCCCACGCTTTGGCCACCGCAGCAACAGGCACTGATGCCGGCAGGGCTCCCGCTGCCGCCGCTGCTCCTAAGCCCCTTGGGCAGCCCCAGAGGCACGTGCATTGTGATCAGGGGGGTTTGGGGCTGGAGCATTCAGCTTCCAGCAGCCGCGAGGTCAGCACCTCCCAGCTCGGCAAGCTCTTACCACTCCTGTTGCCCGGCATTTTCATTAACCGAAGATTGCGAATGGGTCAGCAGATCTATACACTTTTTGTATTCCCTCTGCTTGGTTTATTTTATTTTATTTATTTTTTTTTTTTTCCGGGATGCTGAATAACTAACCTTTTCTTCAATAGATAGATTTAACAAAAAATAGGATCCATCACACAGCAGCAGGATAGCCTTGCTCTGTTTTGACCTTTCTGAAATTAATTTCCCAATCTTAGCTTTCAAAATCAGAGATTGAAAAGACCTATTAGATCAGCCAATCCATCTTATCACTAGTACGGCAACAAGCAGAGACCCCAGCTAAGTGCTCCTCTACAAGGGGAAAATATTCTGGAATAAAATGGGCCATGAATTTAAAGTGAAACACCTATTCCAGAATATTCTGCACATGGGGACATACTTTGGAATAACTGCAGCTTTTCCTGAGTTTGCTCAGTTGACACCTGGATCCAATCACTATAACAGAGGAGAGAAAAAAAATAAATCCTGTTTTAGGACAAGCGTACCTACCTCTAGAGCTTTTTTCTGGGGTAGCTATGGGGTATAATTCACCCTGATCCTTTTTCCCATGCAGGGCTGTTGCTCACAGGGAAGCATCCACCCAGGTAGGTGAGGAGAGAGAAGGGTGCTAACCCAACTGCCTAGGAAAGAGCTGTTCCAAGGCCCTGCAGGTAAATTCACTCTTCTCCTGCAGAATCAAAGATTTCCTTAAAGGATCTGAGCCAGAAGGATGAAATTCTAGTCTGCAGATACTTAAGGAGCCTGTGATGTTAAAACAAATCTCTCACAAATTACAATTTAGCACCTTTGCCAGGTAGCACAGATCTTCTCAGAGGGTGAGTACTTTTCCATATAACAAATAACTCAGCACTTTGGGGTAAAAACCCAAAGCTCAAGGCTCTGCACAGCACATCCCTGGTGCTGGGAGCCCAAGGGCAAAGCCAGGTCCAGCTGCCCTGACCAGCACCCCTGGCCTGGGGTAGGGGTCCCTGGGGCAGGGGAGGGCTCCTGGTGCCCAATATCCCTTTTCTCCTCTTCCTCTTGGTTTTACTAAATTCCTCATTATGCCATTCTTTTGCTGTCATTCTCATCCTGCAGTTAGTATTGCTCTGTCCCATTCTGGGGCTCCAGGGGTTGTGTTTTAATGCCAGCACTGACAGCCCTTGTGGAATACCCTGAGGAGACCCTGAAATGCAGCTCTGACCTGGAGATGGCAGGGGCGATGTCCCACCTGTGAAAGCATCTGCCACAACAAGCTTTAAGAGAAAGCGGTAATAGATTTCATAGGGGACAATTATAAAATAAGACACTTGAAGGAGGTTCTGACTGCCAGAACAATGAGGTTTTATAATGCTTTTAACCGTATCTAATACAACAATCTAATCCTTTCTTTTTTTTTTAAATCCTACAAAACTCTGCTCCAGCGATACTGCGTGAGCATCACAAGTGAATCACTGTGGTACAGAACAGAGTTTTCCTTTAAATCCTCAGACATCACTGCTTTTCATGTGGCAGGTGGGTTGTTATTTCACATGTAGGGGTACCCAGCCAGATCTGGCAGGGTTGGTCTGGGAAGGATGAAATCACAAGATCTCACTGGGGTCAGGCTGGGAAGAATCACAACCCACCACGCAGCACTGGTGCAAGGCTGTCGCTACTTAACGATGCTGAACCTCTGGGTGGTGAAAAGGCAGTAGGGTTCAAAGGATGCCTCTTGGGTACTCACATCAGATTGGGATGATGAAGCCCTTTCCAGCCCCCGCCCTGGAGCTGTATCTTGCTGCCAAAAGGAGGGCAGCAGCTGGCTCACCCCTCTGCAGCCAGCAGGAGATGGGTGCTCACCAAGAGCATGAGAGCCCACCCAGTGGAGAGGGGATGGGTCACCATCTGCAGACCTTGGTCTCCAACTTCAGGCTCTGCAAACCCACCAACCACCCTAGATGGCTGCAGCTGATATGAATCCTGCCCTTCACTGCCCAACTCTGCCTGTGAGGCTCAAACATTTAAGATGTGGCATTCCCAGAGAGCCTGCTTCCCTCAGCTCTTGGGAAGGGGCTGGGGACCTTTGATGGTGTTGCAGCCATGGGGGTTTCAGAAGAGCAGAGCAGTGCCAAGGTGTGTCCTACTTCTCACAACCTGCAAAATGAACCAGGCCAAGGTAGCACTGTGGTAAGTCAGGTCTTGTCAAACCAACTAGGTTTCCTACTTTGATGATGCTACAAGTGTAGTCAATTAATTAAAAAAAAAAAATCCCCCCTGCCAGCCCAGAGCAGATTTGTGTGAAGCATTTCACAGCAGCCTTGATGGAACATTTGCACTATAATGAACCGACACAACATTTGCCATGCTCATTAAAAACCAGATACCTAGCAGACATTGAAAAGTCTTCAAGGAGAGGAACTTGTTAGCAAATCAGTGCTTTCTGAAGGGTCCTCAGGGCTAGGCATGAAGCCTGATGCCAGGGGTGGCTTCACCCAGACTGGAGGGAAATCCTTTGGTGCAGATGGCAGAGGAGATCCCTCCAGGTATGACATTACCTCCTCAAAGGGATGCCACAGACACACACGTTGGGAAGGGAGTCACCAGCAATGCCCATTTATGCTGTTGGTAGTGAACTGTATCAATGCCACGATGGGCTTCAGTCTGGGAGAAAGGAGAATGCATTCAGAAGTATTTGAAAATGAGTTGCTTGCTATCAAATTCAGTGGGAACGAGTGTCTGCCTAAACATGCAAAGTTTATTCACAAAGAAACTGTAAATTCATATTAAAAAATATGTATCAGTTTAAAGACTTTTTACATTTTCTATCAAGCATCACAGTTTGGTTGACAACTGCAAGTCTTTTTCCATTAAAATGCCTCTATTATGCCTCCACAGTTACTGCCCTTCTTAAACATCATTACATTGTGAGGAGCTGCCACTATATTCATACAATGGGGAGAATCAAGAGCACACAGATAAACTGGAGCTGCAAACTTTGCGCACTCAACAAGTCCTCTCCGCAGACAATTAGGGCCAAAAGATAAATATTGACACATTAGACTATTTTCCTCCATTTGGTTTTTTGTTGATCATCTGAGCGATCTGATGGGGCAAAATTCCACTTTTCCGATATCTCGGATTCTTGGCTAATAGAAACAAATAAAGTGAAAAGCTTCTGTCCACAATGGGTTAGGAGCATCTATTGTCAGGAGGCACTAATCGGATTAAATTGGCTCCTGGCTCTATTCCTAGGAGGCTAACTCATTCCTAAATTTTTCCCATCTCAAGGGGATGTGTCATTGTTGCCTTTTTTTTTTTTTTTTACTTTTAAAATCTGACAGATAGAAAGAAATTAGGAAAGGCTTGAGATGACGGCGGTGCCTGCCACCCTGCAAACAAAGAGCGGGACTGGTAGAGGCACAGACGTGGTGCGGTGCGGTGCAGTGGTCCGTGCTGGCCGGAGGGGTTGGTGGGGGTCGCAGTGGTCCCCTCAAGCCCCTTCTCCTGGCTGGAGATGGTGTGGTATCACTGCTGCTTCCCTCTGGAAGAAATGCCATTTAAATCCAAACGCTAATGCACCCAGGCAGGAAAAAACCAAGACAAAAACCTGAGCCGGGCTGGGCTCAGGTTGTTTCCCATTAGCATTTTAATACGTACCCCTGGCATCAGCCTCTTAAAAGAAGCAAACACGTTTATGCAAGCAGCCGAAAAAGATGGCCTTAAATAATTTCGCCTTTGGAGGGAGGCCCGCGAGCCGCGAGTTACATTTTTGCCCACAGTCTGATAATTTTCAAAGCTATTGGCAACCTGGGAATTTTCCTGCCTTATCACCAGGGCTCAGCTAACTTCACTAACACTAATCAGAGCTGGAATCATTCATTCAAGGATTGCATGATCATGTTTTTCTTTAGCGGTGACAGCTGCCTGAGCCGTATTAGCAATGCAGATGAGTCAGCCTAATAGGTTAATGCAGAACACGCGAAAATTAGGTTTAATCCCCAGTGAAATAATCTAACATTTTCACATTTCTTGATGTTGGGATAGAGACATTGGTGGTGACTCAATTAGGTGTAATGTAGATCAAAGCAAATTTACCTTCTGGCTGAACCTTCCCCATAGTTTAGATAGAAGAATATAAGGGTTCTTTACTAATTGACCGATGGCTGTGGGGAAAATTATATTAAAAACGTGCGTACCGCGAGAATTGCGTTTCAGATTTGGACTGAGTAATGGCTGGGCTTTGCAAACACCCAGGCACATCGTTTTGCCAGAAACCAGTGTTTTGTGCGCAGCTCTTTTCAATGCAATGCTTACAAATGAAGACATTTGAGGGTTTTGAATTTTTTTTCCCCACTCTATTCATTTTTAATGTCCCGTACTGAAATATCCCCACTGAGGTTTGAAAGAGCTTGTATTATAAAAGAAGCATAAAGAAAAAAAAAAAACAACCCAAAACAACAAAACCAAAACCACCCACCAGTGTGTGTCTATCTAATGTTTTCATTCTTGGGGAATAACATATCAAACAGCAATCGCTTTCAGTCATAAAGGGAAGGAAACAAAAAATTACATGCCCTCAGTTGCCAAATTATTTTTTGCCTTGACATCTTAATTCTTAATCCTTGTGTGTGGTCAAATCAGTCTACTATAGACAACCAATCAAGCAATTATTCCTAAATTATATTTGCCCAACTCACATTGATTGGTTATTCTTTTCTTATTGGGTAAGCTCATTAATTCTGAGCAGCTTGCTTATTATGCTTTCCACATCATTTTCTTTCTGAGCCTATCTACTCACACCAGCCTGCTGATGTTTCAAGATGCCATACAGAAAAAAAAGGCCGAGTGATCTATTGCATTGTCTCTTCCAGCAATTACAATTCACATTGCTGATTAACTTTGATGTGAAAACTAATGAGATAAGGCAAGTTATCAAGGCGGACCTGATCGTCATCTCATTTATAGAGCATTTGCCATCGGTGAATGACAAAAACTAATGAAGATGTGTCTGACAGCAGGCTGAGCTGAGGCAGAATTTCGTTTCTCATCAGCAAGTGCTCTGCTTCGAACTCATCAGTCTATCTGAAACATGTGGAAATTAGCTTAATAATGAAAACACTTCATCCAAATAGACAAATGTTTACATTAAAATAGCTACATGATAAATAGATGTTAAAGATTTTATGCCTTCTTGAGTCTAAACAATGGAGCACAAAATATGTTCTCATATTCACTAAATCATCCCTATAAACCTCCACACGTGCCACTGTACCTGCAAGTTCCCCGCTTTATGGCTCAAAAATATTTCTGGGCTGTGATTTGTCCTTTTGGAAACGTATGGTTTGGGCTGTAATTAATGCCTGTGCAATGGTAGCAGGCAGGAAAAAGGCAGAAGGACCCGGTAACAACGGCGTAGGGACACTGTCGCTGTTTGGAAGGGACCAGGACGAGATTTGGGTGTGCAGAGCTCCCAAAAGCTGATTTTTAACAGCACCATTATGAGAAGCAAAAGATGCTGATGTATGTTGTGCCTCGAGAACAAATTTACACAATGTATAAAAAGGATCCATTTTTTCCCCCAGGCAAAAATATAAAGTACAGATATAATTCATGTAAATACATCAACATTTCTTGCCTCAGCCATAGCTGCCAAAAAGTCTCCTGCAATATCAGTCTAGTTTAAAAATGTTCCTGATAAAAGGTAGGCAGCCAGAGCTACTCCCATTTTTAATATCGTGGCTTTGGTATCTTTATTTATGAGAGACTATTTCATATTTGTTGTGCATTATTTCACATGCTTATACTATGTCCAAACATATCCCTAATATGTTTTTGTATCTGGAATAAAATATTCATTAATCATCTGGGATCAAAAATACTGTTTTTAATAACAACAGAGATGTGCATCTGTAAGGCAGAATGGTGAAACTCTTGCTTTAAAAAATATTTCAGAAATTGTGTATAGTTCAATTAAAATAAACAGCTAGAAAAAGATTATTTTCTATTATAATGATTTTTTTCTCTCCTATGGAAAAAAAAAATAATATATATGGATAGTCTATGCCACTGCTTCCCCCAGGAAAAAAACAAACCAAACCAAACAAACAACAAAAAACCCACCAAATCCAAACACGTTACTACCAGCATAAGAGAAATTTAAAAATTTGTTTTTAAAATTATTATCCAAGTGGACTGAAAAAAATTACAGGCTTTCCAGAAAAGCTGCCGGAGCTCCTACAAATTCTATACACCGACAGCTCCACGCACACACGTGAAAAAGCTCAGATCCTGACCAAGTTACAAACGTAACGCCCGTGCAATAGGAATCACCACGGTTCCGGGGCTTTCAGAGCCACCGATGGGTGCAGCCCCCC
>NW_010302635.1:0-16883 GCF_000700745.2 Antrostomus carolinensis | reverse complement strand
GAGAGAAGTTAAGCCCTGGAAGAAGGGAGGGATTGGGGGGAAGTGTTTTAAGATTTGGTTTTATTTCTCATTATCCTCTTGTCTGATTGGTAATAAATTAAAATTCATTTTTTCCCCCAAGTCAAGTCTGTTTTGCCCGTGCCAGTAACTGGTGAGTGATCCCTCTCCGTCCTTACCTCGATCCACGAGCCTTTCATTATATTTTTCTCCACCTGTTGGGGAGGGGGAGTGATAGAGTGGGCTTTGGTGGGCATCTGGCATCCAGCCAGGGCCGACCCACCACAGTGCAGAAAGATACTCTGGGACATCAAGAGTGTGAAGCCTTGTGAGTGAACTGAGTAAAGTCTGACACAAGAGGAAGAGCTGAGATACAGATAATAGTCTAGTTACTATAGTGACAAAGGGGAGTATATATTGAATCTGACAGTGTCCTTTTCAGCACTTGACATAATACATATCTTTTCTAAAATTCTAATGTAATTTACAACAGAAAAAAAAGGCAAATGTGTATATTTATTTCACAAAGCTACAATGGGAAAAACCTGCAAAATATCAAGCCCTGCATAAATAGGTATACATGAGTTGTTCCATCAATGAACATCATCAACGAGTCATTAACTCACTAACATTAATGCGTTCATGTAAGCTCTTTGGTTACCTGGCAATATGTGGAATAGAAGCTGATCAGTAGGAATAGTCTTGTTTTTAAAATCACCTCCCAGTTTCTGTTTTATTTGTAAACACCTACTGTTAGCCTCCTTTGTGACACAGCTCCCACAGAGTGCATAAAGAACTGCATTATCAATTAATTTGCCTGGCTTCATTTCCCAGCTGTACCTCTGTGTCACACTATGCATTAAAATAGCTATCTTCATAAATTTTCTAGTAGGAAATAAAAACAGAATGATACTTTTTGAAGCCTGAGAACTGATAATATAGACATACAATGTTTTCGACACTGGAAAGAGAGAACTTGCATTTTATACTGATAAAAATCCCTCCTGTTGAAAATTAGGAACATGTTCCCTGGTAATTTTTTCCTCAGAAGCTTTAAAATTTATTTTTCTCAAACCTTCAGTGTTCTCTACTGTAATACATGTATTAATATTATTATTTAATTCTTTCCTACTCTTTGCTACTATTTCAAAGAAAGTTAACTGTTTGTTGTCATGTAGTATTTGCCTCAGCTTTCATAAAATGATTGCATGTTTTAAGCTCCCCTCATCATGACACTGTTTAATTATGCATTATCCTTCTTTTTAAAAAGATTTCTTCCGGGTCTGAATCTTCTCTTTAGACAACAGAGTTGTCATTATTCAAAGAACTACTATCCTTCGTGGAGCATTAATGCAGGCATTAAATGTTGATCTGTCTAATGGGTTAAAACTGTATGAAGAAAGAGCTGGGAGGGTGTTGTAATGCTAATGCAAAATAGCTAGAGGTGACTGGCCCAGGAGCAAAGGTCCTCCTCCAGGGTCTTACAATGATTGCCCTATGTGTTAATGTCTCTTATCCCTGGCTTGGGAGAGTGACTTCTACAAAGTGAAAGCTCATGTATGTACAATGCTCATTTAATCTTGGCTGACTTGCTCATACTTCTGATAAAGAGTGAGTTTGATCCATCTGCAGTGGTGGCATTCTGGTGGACAACTTTGCTGTAGGATCTGGGCTGAGATGGCCAACTCATTTCACAGAGATTACCCAACAGCCTTCAGATACAGCAGTGTTGGTTGTTGCTGACCTGGGCTGGATTCAAACTGGCAGTTAAAGCATGGATGGCTCCATATGCCAGTATCTCCCCTGGGCCATTAAGTGACATATGGTTTAATTCTGAGAAAAATGATGCTAAGCTGGTCTGAAATTATGTATGCAAAGGTTAAAGGTGTCCTTTGCCGCACCTCATGGGAACTTTTCACTGATATTTATGTCACAGGGGAAAAATCCATAGTGTGGAATTTATAAATCCCCTCATTCATTTAGTATGCTTATTCATGTTAAATTGAATTATTAGTGGTATCCTAAAATGACTGAAGAAGTCTTCAGGCCTTACAGTTGTTTTTTTGTTTGTTTGCTATATGTGGGGGGTTTTTTGTTTTATTTTATTTTGGTTTTTTGGGGGGTTGTTTTTTTGTGTGTATGTGGAGAATAAAGATGGTTGCATACTTATTAATTCTGTTTTCATCCACCTATGTTAATTGCTTATGAAAAATATGTCTATTAATTTCATTTCCATCCACTGTTGCCATGTCACCTCCCCAGAGTTCTTGTATAGCCTGACCAACAGGACTCCTAAATCTGCCTTTGCTGCTTTTAGCTGACTCGTGCAGCTGAACTCCTGTTTCTGTACTACTCCAAAATACGTTCAGAAAAGTTTTTGAGCTGATTTTAGAAGGTGACTGAAATAAGCTATCTACAATTGAAGATCATGCTGAAATTGTAATTTCTTCCAGGCTATGGATAAAATTTAGACTATTCAATTTTCTTTTCCCATTTGAGTGAGTCCTGGTATCTAAACACCAACACAGAGATTAGCTTGACCTAGTCTGCATTTCATGCAGTCCAGCAGAAAAATAATCAGCAGACCACATTTCCTTTCCCCACCAAATTTTTAAGAAATCTGCTAAAATTGAGCTTTAAGTACATGAATATTTAGAATAGCAAGGTGACCTCATAGCTAGGTCTTGACTGACTGAAAGAAACTGAGTGGGAGAATGGGCCCAGATTAGTTTTCCACTACTACTAGAGCTGCTCAAAAGTTTCACTTGGGAGGAAAAAGAAGACCAGGATCTGGACTTACAAAAATCTGGTCACAAATACGTCTTTCAAGACTTTTGTCAACATCAGATACTTACTGCTATGCTTACCCCTATTAGTTCTCACCTCAAATGCTTATGGCATAGTCATTTTAAGTTGGAAATATGTCACAAAACCTGAAGCAGGCCTGTTGACTTCACTGTGAATTTTGTTGTAAGTATTTTTATTCTCCTCGCGTTTCCTTCTTCTTTGTATGCAAAGTAAGTGCAGACGCTACAGTGGGCATAGGAGACACATAAGTATTCTTGGACATGGGTCTATAGCTGTTGCGCCAAAGAAATGTTACTTCTGATTCCCCCGAACTTTTGTTGTAAATATGTCCCCAGAAGAAGAAAATATGCTTGTTAAGGGAGGGAAATTAAATGTGAGAGCATGCCTCGGGAGGAGGCAGAGAATGATTGAAGTTTCAAGAGAAAGCCATAGGAGAAAAGGTCTTTTATAAACCACAGGGAAGCCTGGAGCAGACTCAGTGGGATCTGGAGGAAGAGATAAAACCAAGGAATAAAAAGGTATGCACTGATAGAATGAGGTAAGCTACCAGGAGGAAGAATAAATGGTTGTGAAGAATGAAAATATATATCAGACACCTGCTGGAAAAAAAGGTGTGACAGACTAGGAATCAATTTAGAAAGGGATCCTGTCACTGACTGTCTAAATCAGTTCATAAGCAACATGAATGGAAAAGGTGTTTTTAGCTTTTACTGCAAAAAAGAAAAAATAGCCTGTATTGTAGTAATTCAATTCTGTATGTCATTTTTGTAAACTTATTATAAAATACTACTTAACCATAGAATTGAAGTTGGGAATTTTAGATCACTGAGGATGACTGAGTGGATTGGAATGACTGCTGGAACAATTCTGAGGACCGAATGTAAGAAATGCAGTATGTGTATTATCCCGCACTCAGTATATTTTTTGTTTTGTTTCTGTGCCATGTCAGTCCTCACTTTCTTCTCTTCTCTTCTCTTCTCTTCTCTTCTCTTCTCTTCTCTTCTCTTCTCTTCTCTTCTCTTCTCTTCTCTTCTCTTCTCTTCTCTTCTCTTCTCTCCTCTCCTCTCCTCTCCTCTCCTCTCCTCTCCTCTCCTCTCCTATTCAGCTGCAGTTTCTTGGGGGGTTTTGTTGGGGTTTTGTTGTTGTTGTTTGTTTTTTTTTTCCCCTAGAGGCATCTACAAAAGCTCCCACTCTATGTGTTTGTGCAGCTCCCTTAAACATAACCATGAAAAGAGCTGTCAAAAAAGCTGTCATGAACTGGGCAGGGGTCAGTGCTAATTTACAGAAGGATTCAGAAGAGGAATAGTCTGATTCTGAGATCAAGCTTGAGATGTTTGGGCAGAAAAGAGCTAGGCAACACAGTTGCTTCTTTTAGTGTGAGAGCATGTGAAGCCACAGAGGAAGAAGCAACAATGGTGCAGATCAGGAAATGAAGCAGACATCTGAGATTTTAGTAGTGATGCTCTTCAGGCAGTGGCACTCCCAACCTGCTGCTTGCTGGGCAGTAAGGAAGGAGAGAGGGCAGACAGCTCAAGGATCAAATTCAAGGTTCAAAACTGGGTCAAATATTTCAATTGCTTAAAATTTTTGCATTCTCATTCAATTTTAAATGTAAATCAGTATATTTTCACTTAACAGAGGCTAGAAGGCCTGAAGGTCTATCTAGGGAGGGAGTGAGGAAAAACCTATAAAATTATCTGTTGA
Source organism: Antrostomus carolinensis (assembly GCF_000700745.2). Classification (NCBI taxonomy): domain Eukaryota; kingdom Metazoa; phylum Chordata; class Aves; order Caprimulgiformes; family Caprimulgidae; genus Antrostomus; species Antrostomus carolinensis. The sequence continues at coordinate 12,374 of NW_010302635.1, read as the reverse complement.
AGAGTTGTCACTCCTGGCATTGCCCGAGTCTCTTCTGAACAGAAATGGCAACTGAAGATAACTTTGTTAAAACTGGTTGCACTGTCCCAGGATTGATTTGTACATCTTCCATGGGATGACAGGGCTGTTTTATGTCAAGGTGACTGCTTTCCATGGGGCAAATTAATCATTAACATTCAGAGTCTAAAACACAGGTAAAGTCTGTGAGTCTAAAGATAACATATGTCCCTGCAGAATGCAGACTTGGATGTGATAAAATTTACACCAACAGTGGATGTAGAATTTAGTAATGTGACTCAGGTTTTAAGCAGGTGGTTATTCTAGTGGATCTGCTCTGATTTTTGCTATTTTATACTCTAGGGCTATAAATCTTTGTCACTTTCCAGTGTTTTACCCCTTAGAGAGGTTTTTTTTTTTTTTAAGCTACATGCTGATCTAAATTTTAACATTATGAATGGAACGTGAAGTGTATGCATTTTAAAGCCTTTTAACCTGATGTAGTTAAACCAACACTTGGGTAATAAATGATTATTTTATGCTGGTTAACCAAGGTCTTTTTCATTTGTATATCTACTTCCAATAGGTGGCACTCCAACAATTTCTGTAAATGTTGCACTGTTTGAGTCTGAGCTCTTGCAAAAGCAAAAGAGTCCGTGCAAAAAAAAAAGAAAAATTGATTTGCAATTATTTTATTTTAGACATCACACCAAAATCTTATGTGTTTGTGAATTATCTTTTCAAGGCTGCAAAGTGGGGAAATAACAGGGGAGGAGGAGAAAGAAATTCGTGGAGCTGTTGGTTTATAAAATGTTGTGAAATGCACTACAGTTAATTTGATTTAGTATTCTCCACTCATCTCCTGAGACTACTACAGTCCTTGCCCAGGAAGTCTGAAATGGCTGGCATGGAGGCAGCTATCCTGCCTGGGGTGCTCTGGCATTTGATTCAACAAAGGAGAGATTCTTCTGGCCCTCAGAAGAGCTGCTGTCAGTCAGAGAAAAAGAAAAAGAATAGAGTTGGAAGAGAGACTAGATTACAGGAGGACACAAGAAGGAACTATGAGGCTGGATTTACCTAAACTCACGATAATGGTAAGATATTCTGAGTAGGCTGATGTGCTTACTTCTAAAGCTGAGATGACTCCAACTCCCTGCTGTTCTTTGGCTGACGAATGAAGCTGGAATTAAATCCTGGCAACACTGAGTGCAATGGCAGAGCTCCATTAAGTTGAAAGGGACTGAGATCTTACCTTATGGCACTTATCCTTCATCCATCTATAGCCATCCCTTGTGATACACAGAATAGCAAAGCTATGGGAAAAACCACAGCTTGTTCTAAATGCTCTTTAAATCTAATTTAGCCAAGCAAAAAAGTGCATGTTTTTTGCTTTACATGAAGCAAGTTTGGTGACTCAGTGATTGCTCTGTGTGCCAAGCGGAGGAAGGGCACACAATTCAAAAGACGGGGGCATCTCATTCCAGAAGAGCTTGATCTGCCAAGCAGCAGCATTATGACTGAGACCTTGCTATGCTGCTAGTATTATATGTGTTTCCTATGGATCTTTAGTTTTATTCAGGATAGTCAATCTTGCACAGCGGAACTTTGGTCAAGTGAAAAACAATGCCTTAGTGATTTCTTAATTTATGGGTGCTATTTCAGATGTTCAGCCTCTCATTCTGGGTAGCAGTTCATCCTTCCCTCTCCCCAAAAGAAGACAATTTGAAAGTAAAAGTATGTCTTTGAGTTAATGTATAGTGTAGCAACAAACTTCTAGCTCCATTTCTTAAGGGATAGTTTGGCATGGTTAATGGAGCTGGCAATCAAAATTCCTGAAGGATAAACGTGTATTTTAGCTAAACTTGCTGAAATCTGGCAAGCCAAAACCAGAGACATTGTGTAGAATTAGTTTCATGTTTGCAGTAAAGGGCACAGGATTTACCTTCACTGCAGGTTTACCTGGAACACAGACAGCTTTACCCTATATGAAATATGTTATTTTTAATTTTGATGGGATGAGTGAGCATCAATATGCAAAACCAATACATAAACTTGAGTTGCCTCATTGTGAAGAGCAGTTTATAAGCACATAATAAGGAACTTTTTGAAACATTAACCGCATTGTAGAAAGTCTGCCCTTTTGACAGCTGCTCAGATTGCTCCTTTGCCATGCCCTTCAAATCATGTTTGGTCAGAGCACCTCACTGTCTTTTTGTGTTGTCTATATTTGTGTTGATCAATCTGTCACACCAGGTTAAACAACACTACAGCTGCACTGTGCAATATACTTTTATTTTTAGGTTTCTGGAAAAGGTTTATGTCCTATGTGAGAGCTATGGAGGAAAGGCATCATTATGGAGGAATCCTAATTGTAAATTGAACCACATAATTTCCCCCATCCCCAAATTAGCAGTATAAGGTAAGAGAGATAGGATTTCAAAAGCTGTGGCACTCTTCCCTCTGTTCTAGTTTACTTGTCCTTGATTTATCTGGAGAGAAAACAAGCATGTTAAAAGGCAGGATAAAACAGATAACTTCCATGTACAAACAAGCATCTCTCAGCCTCACAAAGGTTTGAAAAATGCAGCTATTTATCATGTTACATTCTTGCTTATTGCTTGTTTCAGATATCAAAGCAATATGATCTTACTTGTCAGGCAGAAGAGTGAGCTTCTTGTTGTGCCTTCCTGGTGAAGGGTTCAATGTTTTAGCTCTGCCTTTGCCTCCTTTGTTCATCCTTCATGCTGTCCTACAAGGGCTAAGATTTTACTCCTTTGATAATTTACTTGTTTTAATAAATCTGAAAAATGGTTGATTGAACTGTGTAGACTAACCCTGACTTTTCCTCGATGATGACTAAAGTGGTTCACACAGGCTGTCTCTCTGTGATAGCTTCAGCTGAGTGTTTAGGACTCCAACAGAGCAGCTATGGCAGATTGAGCTGCGGGAGTTGTAGATGTTACCACTCCTACCTGCCCATTTCTCCTCATCAGGTGCAGGTTACTGCATTTCCTAGCCAGGATGACAGAATGGAAATTCTGTCTGTACTTCAGTTGTCCCAGGTCAAGGACTCACGTTTCAATGCAAAACCTTCACTCTTGGCTTAAGCTAGTTCACCAAATTGTACCTGTGTGCTTACATGGGCTGAGAGCCTGGGAACCAAAAAACTGGGACCAACAATTAGGTGCTGCACTACTACATCTGCCAAAACATCTCTGTGAGAGCCCTAGAAAACACCAAAAATTGGAACTTCTGCCTTGTGTCACACCAAGAGATCAGTTTTCAAGCTACAGAGCAGCAGCTGTTTGGAAGAGAAAAAAATTAATTTACCATTTAGTTCTCACTTCTTTAAAAAAAGGATCAGTTCTATCCAGGAATTCTGACTCTTCTCTCTCTCCTTTTGCTTTGAACTCATAAAAAACCATTTAAATTTAGCTTGGCTGTAAATAAATCTATGAAATCATAAGTGGAGGAAATTTCTATGCATAATTGCTAAATCATTATTACATATGCATATGCTGTATTTAATATTGATATTTTTACATTATGTTCAATATATTGAATAATTTTTGCTAATTATTGCTCAGGATTTTACTTTGTTCAAATGTATTTATATTTTTTATGACAGTTCATGCTTACACAAAGTTATTTTTTAACAGAAAACATATCTTGCATTTGGTTGTATTGAAGATCTAAACTACATGGATGTCTGTGCTATAGAAAGAAGGGTTGGGATTTTTTTGGCAGATTTTTAAAAATACGCAATTCTCATAATACAATATGACATTAAATTTTAGGATCTTTTTAGGACTTCCTAAATGAAACAATATTGCATATGCTCTTGAAGTTCTGTATTATGATATAAACCCCCCTTTCTTCAGGGAATAGGTAGTATAATGTCAATATACTACCTGGCAGTTGGGGAAAGATGCTAATTAAAGCATGAATTCAGTTACCTGAGCTTATTAGCCTATCCCTAACTAACAAGGCAAAAGCCCCACGAGTTTTGGGAACTGAACTATATTGTATTAAGCTCTTTTCCTCTGTGAGAATTGCTGAGCTGCATCTTTTAATGATGCTTCCTCTCTTCGGAGACAAAGAAATTTTAACTGTTGTCAATATCCTCCTTCCCAGTTTCTCTTTTAGCTCTGTCTGAATAACTTCCTGCATTTCCTTTATACAATTCTATTGAAATCTCAATTCCTTGTAAACTGGACCTCAGACTATCTTCCAAATTTTATCTAGAGGAAACATAAAGCTACCGAGAATGGCTGTTCCTCCTTGTCTCTCTCTTCATGCACTCTTAGTAACTCCATAGACAGTGAATTATTATTTTACTCATTTCTATGGAACCTTTGCTTTGCCAGATGACTAAGATATCTATGTCTTGTAGTGTGACTTGAAGGTCATTAACTCTGGACTCTGAGAAGCTGCTAATGAAGAATTTTTAAAAGTCAGTACTCCTCACCAGTCCTGCTAATTTGATGGAGGAGGTACACTTAGTTGATTGAGATTCATTGTGAATTTTCTGGATTTCCTCTCTAGTCAGAACTAGTCTTTAGTTGAGTTTTGAATCCCCTGAAAGCAAGGGCTTCCTAGTCAACCCTCAAAGCCTCACCAGGACTACAGCCAGAAAAGGTTAGGCAAAAGATGACTGCTCATCCTCAGGTCGCATGAATCATTGAAGGAAAAAAGCAGGGGGCCAGCATACTGTAGCTGTATGTTCACACTTGCCACCATAAAGCTGCTGGAAGGAGGAAGCTATACTCTGCATTGATTCAGTCTCCTAGGAGAGCTTCCAGCCTAGAAACACCCTGAACAATTCTCAAGGCTAAAGGCCACAAAGGGATAGGAGAACCTATAGGAGGGGGGAAGGAATCTGAGAGGACAGACTTCAAAGAAGGCATTAAAAATTTGCATTTGACCAGTCTTTTACTTGCCTATAGAAATACACGAAAACAGTTTAAAAGCTTTATTTTCTGGATATTCTGTTTGGCTCCAGAGCATCTGTTAGTCTACTTAGTACAGTGCCCTGCCACTATTGCCTTGACTTTAATTTCCAACTTCCATTTCTCTCTTGCTTATGTGTTTCTCCTCTTGTCATAGAGCTGCATGGGAACATGGAAGAGAGACCTTGCCATATATGCACTGCCAGGATTTGTCCTGCAGCTGCCCTGCTGCTGCAGCTGGCTGTGTTTGGGACTGACGTAAGAGTCACCAGCAGTTCTCAAGCAGCTTCTGTCACACACAATTTCAGGCTGACAGGGAAGAGAAAGTCAGGGTGTACCCAGATTCCTGTCCTCAGTGCCACTTCCCACGTTGCTGCTCATAGGCCTAGCAGGCTGTTGCTGCTAATCCTAATGACTGAAAGGCAGTTTTAAGTAGCAGGGGGAGGCTGTGAGAAGTGGGGTGAAAGAAGATTGAGTGGTAGCTTTGGCTCTTAGCCCTGGTAGCAGGACAGCAGTTGTGGAGGCAGCTGCCTTGGGTGGCCATCCCTCTCACATGGCTTTCTTGCACAGATCTGTGTATCTCTGGCACTTGGAGAAGAGGGTGGAGCCCCCCCTCAGTGACACAGATACAGATCTGTAAAACATATCCTGCAGGAAAGGCAAAACTTGGTTCCAGACTGAGAGAGCAGAAACTCAGCTTGCCAGTACTATTATGGGGACCTGAATTTCCCTTCTTTGACCTTGCTCCTCTGACAGACACTGACCCCCTCAAGGCCCCTGACCTCCAAAACAACAGGAAACCAAACCAAAAGAACAAAAATATTTTGCTCTGGAAGCAGCTTTATTTCATGTTTAGAGCTTCCTAGAATCTGTGCTTGAGGCTGCTGGGGAGATGTGTTGGATCAGTGCTTTATATTTCTGAGCATGGTTTTCCTCTCTGGTGTATTCCTCCTATGGCTGGCAAACAGCCAGGTGAAATTGTGCAGAACACCAAATATTAAGAAACCAGGAGACAGCGCACCGTGTCTCTGTTGCATCCAGATTGGAGATGGGGTGTTACAAACTGACTTTTTCCTAAATTTAAGATGAGAATTACTGAAGCATTTAGGATACTGTTGTCTGCATGTACTTTTCTTTGGGTCAGAAAAACTTATTTTTAATGGTTATTCCAGTTCTCCACGTGGAAGGTTGCCATTGTTTTAGTTATAAATAATTAAATTATGCTGCTAGAAAAACTATGTTTCACACAAGTAAAATTCACATACATGTGTTTATCTTGGTTTACTTCTTATTTGATACATCACTCTGGAGTAATTTGAAGCATCAGAAGGTGTAATTGATTGCTTTTATTTCTATTTGTCTTCTGTGATTAAAAATTAATTTTCTGAGACAAGTCTTTCAAGCACTGGTTTCTTGTTAGAAAATATATGTGTGCAAGTCAGGAATTGCTCTGCAGTTTATGAGATACAGCTTGCAGATCAGGGATACACAGTAATTACATGCCAGATCAGAGCAAAGCTCAAGAAGCCTGTCACTGACTAAAATTCACGCTAGAAGGCCATATCCTAGCTGTGAATTGTTGTTGCCTGCTTGCCAACAGAAATACCAGACTTTCTGAAGCTGCACTGAGGACTAGCAGCCAGGAGAATTTGCACCTGGATGGGAGCCTTTACATCTGAGTGCCGGAGGTTCCAGGTTAGAGGGTACCTGAAGGACTGATGGAACTAGGCAGTGTACCTGCTTAAATTCCCTGGCTTTTATTGAAAACAATGGCTCAAATCTAGCAGTATTTGGGCTACTCAGTATTGTGCTTTTCAAAACTAGCTTGCTAGGAGAGATGCTAGCCTGGTCACTGGGGCTAGCGTTTTTCCCTGGTGATTTCAGGCTTTGTAATGGCAGTGTTTGAGTTAAACTATGAATATAGCAGCTAATGTTGTTTAAGATATACTAATTTTCTGCATCCTTGATCTTTGTAGTGATATATTAATAGGGTGCTGTCAAAATCCCTGCAGAAAAGTTGTAAGATACACTTGTACCTAGTTTGAGATCTTATTCAGAGGTACCTTGGAATAAAAAAAACCCCAACCTGTTTTGGTTTTGAGATAAAGAGGATATCCCTTAGTGCACCCACCAACTGAAGCAATAAAACATCCCATGAGACACTAGTATTTTACCAGAACACACTGAAGTGTTACATATTAATTACTTTAATGTATTGCTCCTAATTATCTGTTATACCAAAGGTAACCAAACCCAAAATAAACAAAGTATATGCAGAAATTCTCTTGACCAAACACATGCTGCAGAATTTCGATACGGCTCCAAAGGGGCTTATTATGGGTTGGAAATACTGAAATTTGCCTGTGGTTTAGGCATAAAACTTTTCAAACATGGCTGCACTCCACAGAATTGTCATCCCCCTAGCACATATTATAGAGGGGTCATTAGTTCTGGGAAAATGGAGTATTTGTCATCACTGCAGCAGAAGTGTGTACATATCATAAATGGAGCCTGAAGGGATTTAGTTCCAGGTTATTAAGTGTTCATTTGAGATGGTGGATAATAACTGCTGTTTCTGATATTTTAGATTAGACTGCCCTTACTGCTTATAAGGTTTATTTTTAGTGACTGTTAGTCTTATTATTACAAATTGAGACATTATCAACAAAATCAGTAAACTTGAGTCCTGTCAAAAGCTGCAAAATATCAATTAATTAGTTAGCCCTTTATCATTAATGAAGCTCTAACAAGAACTCTGCTGCAACAATAGCCAGTAATTAATGAGACAGTATTGTTATTTGGAATTTTTTACGTATAAAAATGAATAATTGTATGGGCTTGTTCACTTATTAAAATATATATAAAAGCACCAATACAAATCTTGCACAATAAATTTCTGTAAGAGAAGCTGCAGTGGAATCCACATCACCCTGAAAAACTAAGATTAAGATATCAGGGCAAACAGAGATACCTTTTCAAAAGGTTTGTCTGAAATAACACTGTTTGCCACTCCAGTAATGTTGTGTTTTCCTTGCCTAATTAGACTCGTAGCCTATACTGCAACCTCTACAATAGTGATGCAATTGTTAAGTAGAAAAGCACATCAGAGGGAGAAAAATAACATCAGCTATAGCAAAATCTCTTTAAAAACTTATTTTTCTGCTGCTTATTTGCAAATAGACCATATAGACTGAGCTTTTCCTATCAGCATTTTGCAGATATGATTTCTCTGGATTAGATACTACATCTAACAGAATCAAGAACTTTTCACTATTAAGTCTATTTTTTGGACTGTTTCCTAAGGTTTAACAGTCAAAATATATTGAGAAGTTACAATTCTGATCAAATGACACCAATGTTCATGTTGGACAGACAGTACAATCATAGTGGAAACCAAACACAGAGAGGCTATTCTTTAAAGAATTGTCCAAAATAGCTAAACTAAAGATTATCTTTCAGATTTGCTACTAAATCTTTTTTCCCCCTTTGATTTTTGTCAGATAATTCTTTTATTGCTGCAGTTGTTTGGAATTATAACTCTCCCTGAAGATGATGCTGTTTGCTATGGAAAAAATAGTGATCCTTATTGTGAACCTCCGAAGTCATACCGTTGTGAGCAGACTCATTGAAGCTGAAAACTGGCACAGAGTACCAGGTAAAGATTAGCCCAGTAGTCTCTCACATTTCAATAGTCACTAGTAAGAAATTATTACTTCCTTTAAGGAATAGCATTATGTAGGTAACACATAGCAACCTATTATTAAGTTTGGCTTCCTTGGTAATGTAATCCTTTTTCAGGATATTTGTCAGACTCATTTTTGGGGCTGGAATTTTCCCTGCTTTGTGTTCACCTTAGCTTGAAATATGTTTAAAACTCTGGCCACTAACTAACAAACACAGAGAAAAATAAGACAGCTGAAATAAATGTGAAATAGGAGAAATTACTGAACTTTTGTATTGTCAGTCCTGACTACTGAATTTCTGTGTGCAATTTTGTCTCAAATGCACAACACCACGGATAACTCCTGTCCTTCTCTATAAGAAATAAATAGTACAGTAATGCTTAATTCATGAGGGGAAGTCACCTCAGGAAGTATAAGATTTTCTAGAGCTACTCTTTTTTTCATCCTCATCTATCTACAGATGCCCTTTTCAATCCACAAGTATTTTTTATGTACAAGTTTTATGTGATTCACTATTCTTTATTCACAATGTGGCAGTGAAGCCCCAGTCAACTGCTGTTTAATAGGCAAGGTAGAGAACGGCATCCTTAAGGATACAGCCAGTTTATAGTTAGGAGGAACACTTGGGCTGGGAAACTGGTAATTATCTTCATATTCCCATCATTTAACTGTAGAATTGAAACACACATAGCTGTTTTATGGTTCCAAAAGCCAGATCTACGCTAAGTTTTATTGTAGTGTGCCTAAACTCTTCCAACAAATGCCATTCCAGGAGGTCAGTTGACCAAGCTGTACATCATTATGCATGGTAGTACATCTGCATGGCTGTATAATTAAATTATCACTCCTGAGCTAAGTCTTTGTATCTGCTAAGGTCCACCTTTAGATCTACATTAAACATGTTAATGTGCTTTGATCCCATCTCTATTGTTTTCCTTGGGTTATACTCAACTGCATTAGCAAGTGACTCAGCACATTGTCAGCAGCTGAGTAGATCAAAGTGGCTGCTGCTGAGGTCCCTGCATTAGACTAAGCATGGTTCAGGGGTTTATGTCAGACTCAGTCTGATTTGATTAGTTAGACCAAATTTCCCCACTATGCAAGTGTCTCAAAACTGTCTGAAGAGCTAGTGCTTGCCTCACATCCTTAGAAGCTAGGGTCCTGTGGTGCGTGCTTGGAGCACGGCTTCTGGGCTAGTTTAGTGTCCTCTGAAAGAAATCCCATTTGCATGCCTTAAATTTGATCTGTGGTCCCAACCAGTGTGTGCTAAGTACAGACAATCAAGTTTTGCTTAAAAAAGGCTCTCCTTCTCTGAATTTAAGTGGTCATTCAAGTGCAGCAGCTGACAGGTGTTGAGTTGCTGCTTACTTAAACATGTCCTATCTGTAACTGATTGTATGAGTGCTGCTGGATTGTGTCCAAATTAAGTCAGACTGCAGCTCAGTGCGGTTTATATTCACCCTTTCGACTGCCTGATTTGAGTAAGCTGGATTTCAACAACTGGCCACAGCTCAGAGACAGCTGAAGAAAGCAATCCTTGCTGTCTCTCAAGCATTAGTCACTGGTTCCTGGATCAGATGCAGCACTTAAAAAGAGTAACCATGTGAATGAGTGTGGTGTGTGCTCATATTATCTGCCATGTACATAAATTTGGTCATGCTAAGTGGCTGTTCTGCAACTGACATCAGTGTGCCAGTTTAAGTGGATTACCTCATAGATATGATACACACCTATTACATCACATATCATACAGTGAAAATCCCATGACCAAAACCATTAGTTTCTGACTTATCCTGTACAATTTTGGTTGTTTTTCCCAGCTTAGATAAGTGCTGGACTGGCTTGTATGCACATGTAAGACATGGTAATGTCTTGCTAGTGCAGGCTCAAGGAGGTACTGATTATGCAGACTAACTGATTTTCAATTTAAATTATTTTCCTACTAGGCAAATTAATAAACTCCAAGGAAAAAAGATCTGGGTAATTAGTTCTTCTTCTCAAATAGCTAGTCCAACTTTCTTAATATAGCTATTGTAATCTAAATTTTAATTGGAATATTAATTATTTTTTTCATTGGAAAGGGGGAGGAACAAGGGACAAGGGAGGAAAAAAATCCGATGATCAGTTAAAGGGGCCAACTCTCCCAACAGGTTATGCACACTGGATATCCTGTTTTGTCAATAGTGGCTGTGTATATGAATGAAACAGATGTTTTTTAATATAACAATTCAACTTGAACTGACTTTTGTTGGCTTGCTTTTTTTAAAGAAAGACAAGTTTGACATTTTCAGGCATGCCTGAAATGCTTAAATTCAGTCTTGAATTTCACCAATTCAGCAACTAAAGCAAAAGGACAAAATGCTATCTGTCACCTTACCGTCTGCCTTCAGCTTTGCAATTTGCAAGCAACATATCTGGCTATATCTGGCTGCTAGACTTTATTATTTCTAGTACTTGATTCCTTTCTTAGTCTGATTGTGTGGGCAGTAGCAGTGAAAAATGGATGAACACCCATGTTTGGGAACAGAAAGCCTCTAGTGTTCAGCATCATGGACATGCCAGGATATTGCTGTTCTGTAAAATATGTGTTAGAATAGGTAGGCATGGCTAATGCATATGCACTTGAACAACTCACAAAGAGTTGGTTTTGACTGAGAGTGGAAGGATTTTGTTCCTTCATACTCGTGATATGCATACTCAGTGCTGCAGTGGATGTATCAGAAACCCATTCATGACTGAAATGGGTTCTATGTACTTGTGAAGATAAACAGTGCCTGAAACACTTCTCTGGCATGTAGTCAATACGATGCTGCCTGCTTTTAGTGGAAGTGATTTCACATACCCCTTGACCTCCTCAGTGCTCCTGATGGAAAAGCTACAGCTCAGGGACCTAATGTGGGTTTTGGGTGCTCTCTGGGAAGCGCTGAAAATTGCTGTGTGAGGACTACATCTACTTGTGTGGTCTTTTTCCTGTGTCTTATAAAACTTAATGAACAGTCAGATATACTGTCGTAAAAGTGTTCCTAATAATTAAAAACATTGACATTAAATTTGAAAGAATAATAAATGCTTATTGGGCCAGCCTTTCTTGGATCTTCTTATCTTGTCACACTAGCACAGATTAGGGGTAAACTGCACTAAATTGGGTGGCATTACTAGACCATGAAGCAGTGGTTAAGTTAGCAAATGTAGTAGATCTGGTTTCAGAAGTGGAGAATCCAGCATTTCTCCATTTCAATAGGCCTTGTCTATGTCTTTTGGCTAGCCCTACAGAATAGTGAGCTACTGGTTTTTGGTTTTTTTATGTAAGTGACAGCAGGATGAGATCTGGTTTGATCTTCTTCACCAGAGATAATGCTTAACTTGGGTGGCAGCAAAAGAAATTTTTAGAGAATAATGGAAAATAACCGAAAACAGAAGAAAGAGACTAGTCTGCAAAGGCAAAAGCAGCTACAACTTTATTTTTCAGCATTGCTTTTCTAATAGGAAAAAAATACTGGAAGAAACAATTGCTTTTTGGATTGGGTTATATGAAAAGAGACTGATTCTACATTCTCTTCAGTTTTCAATAACCAAAGAACATTTTATAAGTTTTTAATTGTTTTAATCCTTCAGCCTTGACTTTAATTTTTGTGGGTTTTTTTTGTTTTTTTTGTTTTTTTTTTTTTTTTTTCTATGAGAGAGTGTCACTATGTAAAAGTGAGAACATTCTGTAAAATTGTGTGTTTTAATGAAATCATAGAAT
>NW_010302634.1:0-7190 GCF_000700745.2 Antrostomus carolinensis | reverse complement strand
TGCCGCCAGCGGGTGCTGCTTCCCAGCGCGGCACTCGCCTTGCCGGGTCCCTGAAGCGGCGTTGTCAGCGCCAGAGCTGATGGAGAAAGGAGACCTTCCCCTGAAGCAGCGTGCGCCCGGGGGGTCGTGCCGTGCCTCTGGGGGAGCGGGGAAGCTGGCAGGACTAATGAAAAGGAAACTGCTTGGCTCAGCTCTGTCTTTTCTCTTCTCCCCCCCTTCCCTTCTTGTCCCCACTGCCTTCAGACCAACCAGAGATACAAGAGGAAATTTACAGAAAAGACGATAGGCTCCTCACCTTGTTAAAAGATGTTTATGTCGAGTCCAGAGATCCACCTGTGCAGGTGAGCATGTCTCTCTGTAGCATCAGCTACGGAGATGTTGTGCCTCTCTCACCAGCATCAGCTTTTTGGTCTTCAAACTCAGCACAAATTCTGTATAAAGAAAAATGCTCTGCTAGAGCCTAAAAGCTACCAATTTTATAGATAAGTGATGTTTTCTTTACTCTTTTATATGTCAGTAGCACTGACTGTGTTTGACCCTGGGTCTTGCACACATGGCAGATTGTGATTATACAACCTTTTAAATGCTTATGCAGTCTTCCTTTTTAAAATCATTGTGGTCTTCCTTTGTTTTTCACCTAAATTTCCACTTCTGCATCCTCTAAGGCAGAAGGACATTGGCCAGCTCTTTGTAAAGATGTAGGACTTTGCTAGACATCTCTCCTAGAGCTGTTAGAAGAAGAGAGATTGCGACTACTATGGGAGTATGGACAAAGACATTTAACATTTTACTGGAGTCTTTAACTACTGATATTAATGCTGTACTGTGCAGAGACTTTTCCTTGTGTGTCCGAGGAGGTACCTTAGTTAGGTTTTTTCTGCATGATCAGTTTCCTCATTCCCAGTGGCTACAGTCTTTGACTGGGAAGGCAGTGCATACCCCTGCCAGTAAAATGCAGACTGGGGTCCAGTCTCCTCTTTTCCACCATGTTATGTTATGGCTTGTGCATTTTACCCATTGCATTATTGGAATGCTTTATTTTAGCTGCTTTCTTCAGTAATAAAAGTTTTATAATCATCTAGCAATAAAATTACTTAGTCTCTCAAATTTTCTATTTTCATAGTACCCTGTATTCAAGACTAAAAGTATTTAAAAATGCAAATGGATTTCTGCAGTCTCTCCCAGAAGTTTCCAAGTAATCCCTATCCTTAATTTTCATAATAGAGGTTAGGACTCTCATCTTGAAGTGCTGAAGGTCTAACTTCAATATCTTTCGATATTCATTTGTAAGCCTGTCAAGAGAGATTTGAGAACAAGCCAAAAGTGGAACAAACCATAGTGCTTGATTCCATACCTACTCTGAAATTGCTGCCACATAAAACTTGCTCTTGTGCTGTGTCTACTTGCAGTTGTAAGGAAGAGCGTGATTAATGTGTTAGCATGGAGGCTTGTAGGCAAAACTTTATCCAAGAGCTTCCTTCTTTTCCTGATGTTATTCTGAATACTTTGCACATTGTGTGTGTACATACATATATGTATATCTGGTATGTCTGTCTGTGGTAAGTGGAAAAGCACCAGCTCTAAGTCCTGAAGTAGTGGATAGCCAGAGACGGATAACTTTATTAAGACTTGAAAAATTGTTCCTTACCTGAGCACAGTTTTAGCACAAAGTAAAAGGAAGAAGTGGAGAACTGCTAGCATCATCGGACATCTGTAGTTCAGAAACAGACACGCAGTTACAGATGCGGTAGCATCCACATTGGTTATCTCAGCTTGTGGGTTAATAGAGTGTCTGTGGGCTAATCAGTGACTGTGGACTCTGATAACTTTAAAAGTATTATCTTAAATTTAAGAAAGGTTTTCATAGTGTCTTTTTTGCAGTGTCATTCACTGGTTAAGTCTTTGTAAAAGGCAATGTGGGGAAGGCAGAGCAGGTTTGAAAATTACTTGGAAATAGGAAGGGACTTGGGAGAAGAGACTTCACGTGTCTGAGCACTGCAGTAGTCATGGGAATTAAACTCCATATGATGCTGCAAGATAGTTTCTTTTTTGTCCAGCAAAGCTTGTTCTCTAAACAGAACAAAAAAAGGGATACCTTTTAGTTGCAAAACTGAAATCTGAAAATGAAAGGAAGGGAAGAGAGACTATATGAAAAAGATTTCCAGTGGTATCAGAAGAAAGATACCAATTTCAAGTATGGTTTGTTTTGTTTTTTTTTTTCCCACTTGCCATGAATCAGTACCAAATATGAGGTTATCTGCATTTACATTTGGCTACCACAATCTGTAGTTTGCCTTGCATGAAGGGCTGCTGGGTCTGTACAACACTTAAGAGTTCAGTGAATGGTAGCTTTTTGTAATGTTGGTGGGGGTTGACGTTGTATGTAGAATGGCTACAGAAGAACTGACAATTTTTATTATATCAAGAAGCAAGGCTGACCAGGCGTTATTTTTTTTAATGCTGTGAAAATGAGGAAAGCTAACAGGAAATGCCGTATTTAGGAAAAACAGCTTGCCTGCTGCAGTATGCATAGTAAACAGAACTGCTGTTAAGCTCTTCGTTTTCTTTCCCACAATTAGGTAAAAGATGGGGCTGGTGAACATCTTCCGTGTAAACAAGAGGAAAAGAGACTTACAAAACTAGGCCACTTGGGAGATCTAGATGTGAAGAAAGTTCCCAAAGGCAAAATTTCCATTGTGGAGGCTCTGACACTTCTTAATAATCATAAACTTCATCCTCAAATATGGACTGCAGAGAAAATAGCAGTGGAATACAGTCTGGAACTGAAGGAGGTCAACTCTCTTTTGGAATTCTTCATTCCTTTTGCTGTGCAGGAGTTTCCTAAAGAAACCAAAAAAGCTATAAAGCCAACATAAAAGTAATTACCAAATTGTGTGATCTCATTCGTGTCTTAATTTTACTTGTGTTTTAGTTTTACTCTTATTCAGTGTCTGAAAAGAGTTGGTAACATGTCATCCAACAAGGCTGCTTCCTTATACCAGTAAGATGTATTCAAGCAATTCCATTCTATATTGAATGGCTTCAGTTAAATGCAGCAGATAGAGGATTCCGTTTGTAAACCAGAATATAACTACTAAGTTGTATGAGAGCATGTCATACAATGCTGATTATCCTGTTCATATGTTATGAGTTCAGTTAAAACATGCAAGTTCTGGTGAGAATTTTATCTTAGCAGGAAAATCGGCTTCAGCGAAATCGGTGCTCTGTGTGTATTGGCTCTGCTGCAGTTCCGTGTCACAGTGTTATTTCAAGCACTTGCTGTCAAGGTGTGTGTATGCACAAACAGCTGTATTTATTTTGTACAAGCACGGAATAGTATTTATACTTGGTAAAGAAGGTTAACCACAGGATCATGTGGAAAATTCAGCTGTGTCAAACAAAATAAAAAGGTGAATAGCAAGAAGGCCTCTTCCTGATGC
Source organism: Antrostomus carolinensis (assembly GCF_000700745.2). Taxonomy (NCBI): domain Eukaryota; kingdom Metazoa; phylum Chordata; class Aves; order Caprimulgiformes; family Caprimulgidae; genus Antrostomus; species Antrostomus carolinensis. Next base: position 3,750 of record NW_010302634.1, on the reverse strand, counting down.
TGGAACAGTAATGGCTGATGTTTAGCTCTTCTTCCACTCTATTCTGACTTAGCTTAAATATCTGCACCTCCTCAGGTACTGGCTGGCAGTCACTGATTTTTGTAAAGAGTGATCTTCTAGCATCAGTCTCTTGCAGCAGTCTGTGGTACCTACTGTATGACAAATAATGGCTCATATTATAATTAATACCTGTGAAATGCAACTGGATCTACTAATTGGACCCACTAGTTGGTCTCTGTAAAGGTCTGCCTGTCCTGTTACAACAGCCCTTTTTCCCTGGGGGGGCCTTGTCTGATTTATCCAAATGCCGGCTCAATCGGGTCACGCTCGCTCACAAAAAGTTACCGCGTGCTACCAGATGGAAGGTGACCAGCATCCTTTCCAGTTGTTAGTAAAGGATGACACAAACTGTGAGGGGGTAACGGTGGATTGTAACCTTGATACTATGACTACTCAGGTCTGTGTAGGTAAGGAGGAAGTTTTACACTGGTGATTAATGCTGTAGTGAAAACTGGTTCATGTTTTCCAGATAAGCTGGGGGTGGGTAATAGGAGTTTATATTTTAAAATGCATTATGATTGCCTTCATTCAAAAGAAACAAAACCCAAAACTTAATTTTATGCAGTGCTGATGTTCCTAGTGCCCCTCATCAAAGAAGCTGAATTTATTAAGAGGGTGGAAGCCACTACCAGGCCTACAATGAAACTTTCTTTTTAAGAGCTTTTCTTAGGTCTTAGATTTCAGACTCTGGTAAGTACCTCACCAAGATGATGATCAGCTTTGCTATTTCACAGCAGGATTTTTTCCACTTCTGTCTCTGAGATGGAACAAGGTATTTACCGTGCAATTTGCCAGTGTATTCAAGGTTTTGCTTGATTCATTTCCAAAGTCTGTAACGCTGTGCCTTAGTGGGAGATGACACCTAAGTGCATTGTATGAAAATTTGAAATTGTTGGGTTTTGGATGTGTGGACTGGGGACAAGCTCGTCATTCTTCCTGTAATGTAATGGGGACAGAGCTGCACTCTGAACCTAGTGCACCCAAATTATGTATCACGTTAAGATTTTTCTGTTTTCCACAAAATACTCTATTTTATAGAATATTGTAACAGAAATACTGTATTGTTTGAGTACTGTTCATCCTAATGTAATATTTAAGGTAATATTCAGAAAACAATGGTGGAATGCATTTGGTACAGGTACTGTTGTTATTATTAGAGATGCTGTCATTTCCTTCTTTAAAGATGAATCTTTAATTGGGTATTGGAGTGGATTAAAAAAATCACTCCTATCTGCACCAGACAACAGCTTAACCATACCCCTTGACTAACGTGGTGTGGATAATGGCTTTTTTTGTCTGCCTTTGTGGATTTGTGGTGTGACTTCCCCATTACAGCGCCCTGTTTCACTCAGAAAGTCCCTAGAGGCATTCTGGCATACTGCTGCTTTGCTTATGCTCTTCAGCAGGCAAGTTCCAAAGGACGTTTGGTGCTTATCGTGTTCAGTGCTTCAGCCATACCTCCAGGACAAAATCCTGTCCATGAATGAGATGATTGCAAAGCTATCCCCAGTTTCTCTGGAGACGGGATCTCATCCTCAGAATATCTTGTCCATGGTGGGGAAGCAGGCAGGTCCCACAGCACAGAGGTGGGCTAGGCATCCATCTCCCTGGAAGCAGGTGAAGTCCCGGTGGCCCAGCAGGCTCCTCTGGAGCAGGGAACTTCTCTGGCACAGCACATTAATTTCAGGAAAATCAGACACAATGCACTTTGCTGTTGGCACACGCATTCTGCTGGTCACCTGCCCCACCTGCTGGCCAATGTCAAACCAGTATTACGAAGGCATTGCTGATGGCATGGGATCATGTAAAATCTGTACCTTTATCACTCCAAATTACCCACAGTCTGAATGTTTAGCTCTCAGTGTCTCTTCAGACATGGAGTGTTTTACTTGCCCAAAGCTCCCAAGAAGATCGAGGAGCATGGATCTTTGCTCTGGTGGGCAAGTCTGTCCCTGATCAAGCACTCTCAATGCCACCACTTTGTCCTGTGTAAGCTACTGGCTGCAGCCAGCCACAAGGTTCTTGGCAGGTGTGTGTTTAAGCTGTGTTCAAGTGAGTATGTGTTTGAAGATAATGCTGTTTTCAGGCTTGATGTCTGGGACAGGACTATTCTGTGTTGCATCTGTTCTAGAACTGCTTATTTCCTTTTTTTCCAGTTTCAAGAGACTCTATACTTACCAGTTATCTTGCCAGTTTACCAGTTTCTGGTTTTGATGCAATTTCTAATAAGAAAAATAATGGTATTTTCTTTATACTTTTAATTTGGTTTTGTCTGTGTCTCTTTCTGTCTATATCCCTTTCCCACAGCTGTTTGTCTGTCAGCTTAAGGAAAAGGTACTCTTCAAGCAACTGTTTTGAAGAGGGAATTACGAGGAATTTGTTGGAACCTGCAATTCAGTTTTCTGGTACTTATACATGAAGAACTTTTCATGTTTCATTGCCATGCATGTGGTGCACCAAATTTAGCTCAGATGTTTTAGGCCACCATATAGAATCATTACTTTTAGTAGGGAACAACCTGCCTCATTCAAACCGCTTTGTTCTTGCCAAATGATTGTAAAATGTGTAGCAAGTATAAGCTTGTGAGCCTGTAAGGGAGTTGTTTCATTTCTAGTGTAAATGCCACATGGTTAACAAACTTTTTAATACATGGTATTATTACACCAGTTTTCCAAATGTGACTGAATAAAGCCAGGGTGGCCATGGGCTAGTAGACAGAGTGAATACACAGGACAGGCTGAGCCTCATTTGGAAATGAAGGTTACATTCCTGGTGAGATGTAAAGTTGAATTTCTTTAGGGGAGTTCCAGCAGGTATACTGGAATTCCTGGCTTGAATTTTTCCAAAGCATGTCTCTCTAGGTGGAGTCTAGTTGGTCACTTACCCACGTTTTCTGGGATGTGGTCCTGTTCCTTTAGCCTTGTTCTATCATTACATCTATTCTCAGCCTTCTCCAGCCAGTCTTCTCTGCTGTTAAAACTTTATGCAGCTGCACTCTTGCTCTTTACTAGCTCACATGCAAATGTTGTTTATATTCTGCCCTTTCAGTATCAACAACCTGTTTTATTTCTGCAAAGATCTCTTGCCTTCTAGGAGTAGCACATCTGCTGAGGTAAAGATGAGAGGACTGGCCACATGTTTTGCTTTGCAGAACTTGTGAATAGGACAGATTTTCAAAAGGGATGTAGCCTTTCATTCATCTTCAAAAGCTGCTCTTCTGGGCTACGTGCAACTAAGTAATCTTGTGCTGTCTCACCAGTCGTAGCTAGGTTCTTGCAGTCTGATGCCAAGACAGTAAGACGAGCTGTGAGGCAGGAAAGAGTTTTAACTCTGCCTTCTGTGCAGCTTAGTCAGAGGGACCTTCAGTACAAGAAGTGATCTTTCTGTAGCCTTCCAGCACAGGGAACTTTTCTTTTAAGCTACTTCTTTTTACTCAAGGTGAAATTATGATGTTTATATATGAGATGTGTTTATTTAACTTACAAAATGGATTATCTTATTTCTGTATTGAAAAATTGAGTCAAACCTCAAGTAGTCAAAAAACAGGATCAAAAGGGAAAGTTTACAAAGGCAGCTATCTCGCCTTGTTTCATATCACAGGATGGTAGGGGTTGGAAGGGACCTCGGGAGACCATCTAAAACAGATTCCCTACAGCACATTGCACAGGAAAGCGTCCAGGCGGATTTTGA
>NW_010302633.1:0-521 GCF_000700745.2 Antrostomus carolinensis | reverse complement strand
GGCCAAGATCATGGTTGCCATAGCTAGAGTTAGTACGGGGTGGGACGGACCTCCACCAGGAGGAGGCAAGGATAAGCCAGTACTGTCAGGTACAAGAGGGATGGAGAGACCTCAAGTACCTTGGAGTGAACGACACTGCAATTATTGTGGAAAGGCAGGACACGTCAGGGAGTTTTGTAGAAAACTCAGTCTTGATGAGGCAATAGCCAGAGAACAAGAAGCCTTAGAGAAGGTTCTTAAAGGTGATGATTAAGGCTGTCAGAAACTTAAAAGTAAGTGAATGTAGACGAATTAAAGTACAGGTAATGCAGATAGTGCATTATAAGTTTTACCACATTTCCTTGGAAGGAAGTGTTTCGTGTTGAAAAATAGTAGAGAAAAATTTTGGTCTTAAAAGTGAAGAGTTAAAGAAAAGTTATATTTAAACTGTGAGTGAAAGTAAGAAACAGAAAATAAGAGAATAAAAGTACTTTAGGAGTTAAGTAAGCTAACAGAAATACAACTCCCTGCAAAATACAGAG
>NW_010302632.1:0-8815 GCF_000700745.2 Antrostomus carolinensis | reverse complement strand
AACATTCTATGATTCTATAATTCTAATAATAATATAATATAATAATAATAAACAATAAAGCATTGCATCCTCTGCAGGCTGCAAACCTGCTGGCTTTGTCTAGCAGATTGTACCCACAGCCACATTGGTTCCTGGTGGCTGTAGCACTGTCACCCACTTCACCCCTGGCATCTTCTCCCATGCTGTTGTGGGAACCCAAGGTGTAATGAGAAAATCTCTGCAACGGCAAAAAAACCCAACAAAATTCACTATGCATTGTGAGAAGCTGTGCTTATGGCATCAGTCATTGCTTTAATATTTAATTTGATGAGATCTAGCTCTGAGGAATGGATCAGGAGCTTCCGCAGCTTCAAGCACGTGCTCAGCACTTGCAGGGGAGTTTCCACAGGGTTTGCTACACTGTGGACTTATCTATATTCTGGTTGGGTGACATGGTAATGAGTCTCATTAATTAAAGAAGTACACAGAACCATGTTTCCTCCCATTCCCTTTAATGAATCAAGCTTGAAACACTTCCAGGGGTCACTTGGATGTTGGGTTGTCATTCAAAGTGTCTCCCCTCCGTTGGACTTGTGGTATCTGCAGAGCAAATGGGGTTGCTCAGATGCAATCAGGTGGCATTTCAAGAGGGACTTTCCTTGCGTCACAGGCCTGTCAAACAGTACGGTGCAGATAAGATTCAATACTGGTTCTCACCAGCAGGAACTCCCTGGTGCTGTACAGGATCTTGTCGTGGTGACACCAGGAATGAGGAGGTGGGCTGGGCTGATGTACACACCAGATGGGTCTCACCTAAAACCTGTCTCTTCTTTTTCCTTTTAGGTGGGTTGCATTGGCCCCAAACCATTTCTGGGACTGAGATTCAGGCCACAGCAGAGACAGTTTTCCTCCGTGCATCAGTCTCCTGCCTTCAGAAATCCTTCTGCATGCTCCAGACAGTTTGGGTGTCTTCACCAGGGAGCTGGGCTTTAAGGGAGCCTGATTGCCACCATGATGGCAAACAAACAAGCTGGAAATGTGGATTTGTCAGAACTATAATCCAGGTAGGTCCTAATTCTTCATTTGTACAAAACTATCCATTTTCTGTCCTTATATCTGTCTCTCTCTGGTCCTTCTGCAGCCCCTATCCCTGCAGGACCTGAGTCCCTCAAAACTTTTGGCGCTGAAGTATGGGCAGAAATGGAAAACTGGGGAAAAGACTTGGGTGCCTACATGCTAATGATTTAGCTTTGGCTGGCACATCCCAAACTGTAATCACGACCTTTCCCTCACTAGGACTCACAGCCCCCTTGGACACCTAATTCCACTGGCACAAGTTTGCTCCTCAGATCCCCTGGGCACCTCCTGCTTGTGGATAAGGACATATTGGCATGATGCCGCAGTGCTTGGGAACAGTTTGCTACACCAGCCTGCCCCAGGGATGGGCTTGGGGGTCTCTGCCTTGGCATGGGGCGAGGTGATCCTTCTCACCTTGCTCTCCCTGCTCTCCCCCTTGGTCCTTCCCTCTCCGCCAATCCAATGACTGCATAGCTGTGCCATGAAACATAAGTGTGGGTCCCTTCTCCAAGACCTCTCCTGGTCCCCCATGCTTGGCTGTGGATGAGGAGGTGAGACCCCAGCACTTCACCTTCCACGGCAGAGCACTCTGCACTGTGAGACATCTTGCCAGGCTTGTCCTGAGGGAAAGGCATGAGCTTCACCCAATTGCCTTCATGCTACACTGTCCAAAGCCATGTCCTACCATTTCCCAGTCCTGATAAGTAATAAAGCTGGCATATATTTTTGCTGTTCCTTGTCTCTTCTCAGCATCCATGTCCCAGGCATGACTCCAAAAGCCCAAGGAAAGCAAGAATGTTGAAGAAAATCCAGATATGCCTCTGCTTCTTCTTTGTCTCTGGCATTTTGTACGAGATCTCCTTGCTGTCCAGCTGCTTCTTCTCCTACATGCCTATGTCCAAGCAGTTCCTGACACCTGAGCAAGTCTTGAACCTTGGCAAAAGCATCATCTTCCTGGAGACGACAGAGCGCCTGGAGCCAACTCCACTGGTGTCCTGTTCCGTGGAGTCTGCTGCCAGGATTTACCAGGACCGGCCCATCATCCTTTTCATGAAAGGACTTACGAACGACACAGCATTGGACTTGAACTCCAGCTATGCAGCCTTCTCGCTTCTCTCTTCTATAAAGAATGTCTTCATTTTTCCTCTCCAGATGGAAACTGTCTTCCAGGAGACCCCTCTGCTCCAATGGTACAACCAGGTGAGCATTATAATAAGGGGAAAATAGGAAAATCCTTACAAATAGGAGGAAAAAAATGATCTTAAGTAGGCTTAAAATGAATGGGGGAACGCAGGACTGGCTATGTGAAATTAGTAAATTTCTTTTTTTGGTTCAGAATGGTTTCATTTTTGCCATGTTTTGCAGTGTGTTCATCTATCTGTTTATTGAACACATTATCAGCATTTTCCCCGCTATCTGGAGAATCAGATTTTTTTGGCAAACGAAATATTGGTAAAAATAGATTGCATGTGTGTTTTGATAAAACATCGCTTAATAATCTTTCTCAACAGAAGCTGGTTGAACATAATGTATTGCCCAAGTCATCTGAGTGCTTGTTAACTCTGCCACACACTGACAGAGCCCAGAGTAGATAAGATGCGGGAGAGATTTTAGTTTTTATAATAGCAATGTGCAAAACCAAGGTGGGATCTTGTAAGCTCCACCCTGGAAATAAGTTCCTGGCAAACTGCTTGCAAGTAGCTTTTTACTTCTTCACCCAAAGGGCAGTCAAGCATTGGAACAGGCTGCCCAGGGAGGTGGTGGAGTCACCTTCCCTAGAGGGATTTAAAAGACAGGCAAACGAGGTGCTTAGGGACATGGCTTAGAGGTGGAATTAGTAGTGTTGGGTTCATGGTTGGACTCGATGATCTTAAAGGTCTTTTCCAACCACTGTAATTCTGTGATTCCTCCCAACTCATCCTTTTCCTAAGAAAAAATGACTCCAAATAGTGCCATTGAAAACCCTCCAGCATGTTGCAAAGAGCTGGGAGTGTTTGGGGAGCGTGTTAAGTGGGTTGTGTCCCACTGAAATAGCAGGCAATGATTCATGGTACCATTGATTTGACATTTGTAACATCAAAACACTTGTGAAATGTTCCTGCATGTATTTATCCTAACAAAGCACTGCTCTGCACCACCCCCTTATCTTATTCCAATAAAGTGCAGTAACTGGAGGAAGAAAAGGAGGCCACTGACACTTGCAGGTGTGCAGGTGCAGTTTTATGGTGCCATTTCCACCCAGTGGATTCATATGGTCCATTCTTGCTGGTGGCATCACTGTCTCACCTTTCCAACTCTCCAGGTAATCCCAGAGCAGGAAAAGAACTGGGTCCACGTCAGCTCTGATGCCAGCAGACTGGCGCTCATTTGGAAGTATGGGGGCATCTACATGGACACAGATGTCATCTCCATCAGGCCCATCCCTGAGGAAAGCTTCCTAGCAGCGCAGAAGTCACAGTTCTCCAGCAATGGGATCTTTGGCTTCCCTGCTCACCACAAATTTATTTGGGACTGCATGGAGAACTTTGTTCTCAAGTACAATGGGAACCTCTGGGGGAACCAGGGGCCCTTTTTAATGACAAGGATGCTCAAAGCCATCTGCAATCTCACAGATTTCAAAGGCACCGAGGACCACAGCTGCCAGAACATCTCCTTCCTCAATCCCCAGCGTTTCTACCCCATACCATACCCAGCATGGGGCCGGTACTACCAGGTGTGGGACAAAAGCCCCAATTTCAACCACTCTTATGCGCTGCACTTGTGGAACTTCATGAACCATAACCGGAAATCCGTGGTTGCAGGTAGCAACACACTAGCTGAAAACCTCTACAAAGCCTACTGCCCCACCACGTACAAGGAACTGATCCAAAATGCGAAGCTGAGGGATTTCACACACTCAGAGGATGCTGCATGACATGGTGTAAGGAGGAGGGTGATCCTTCCAGTCCTCCCTGTCCTGGGGCCAGAACACAGTTACCACTGGTGTCAGTAGCTGGCTTTGTAGCAGAAAGAAAGACCTTTTCATAACCACCATCCCTGCTCCCTTGGGATGCTAAGGAGCACGTGCAGAATGGTGGTGGGTATCCATCAGACGTAGTCTCCAGTGACACTAAGGACTTTGCCTCAGTTCTATTTCCTTATAGGTGCTCATGAACCAAACCTTCCTGAATCAAACAGATTTACAGGCCTTACTAGTAAGCTTTTCCAAGGGAAAAGTTCCTAAAGAGACGTGTGGCCTCCTGGGAGGAATTTAATCTCTGCACCTCTTTGCATTATTGGCAGCTACCCATGTTGCAAATGAACACAACAGGCTTTGGACTGGGCTGAAGCCTCTGAGGCAGGTGTAATCAGAATGCCTAGCAGGGGATGGGTGACAGTGATTGCTAATGAAGAGCAGCACACTCCACTGTCTTTTCATTAGTCTGTGTTTTTTTCACACAAAATTTACACCCTACGTTTTTGAGAGGGACCTTACCAATGTAAGTGAAAATAAAATGGTTACTAAACCATCACTCCTCTGAGCTTGCTTTCTCCTGCACACCCCTGGAAAATGAGTCCTGTTTGTCAAATATTTGTGCTCCTGCACTTTTACTTTGGCTCCTTCCAGGAAGGGACTGCAAAGCCCCATCCTTTGAGGTCAGTTCTGGCTGTAGAGATTCACATCTTTCCCCTGGAGAGGAGATGCTGAGGCACCAAGAAAGGATGGGGATGGCTCTCATGGGCTCCCAAATCCCTTTGAAAGAAATGGAGCTCAGCTACCCTGGAAATGAGGTGCAGCAGCTCTGGTCACCCTTGTCCAGCTGTGTGACAATCCCTATTTAACCCCAGGGCACCCAGTGACTTTTTTTCTGCTGGAAGCCAGTACACAACCCCTTGCATTTATTTTTTTTTCCCAGGGTAATGACAATCCATCCAACCCTCTGAAAAGAAGCCCAGCTTGCAAATATCAGTTCTGAGTCTGTCTGAGCAGCTGTTTTTAGCTTGGGAGCAGAAAGGCGGGGGTGGATTGGATCGGTCACCCGTCATCGAATGTTTGCCATCTGCACAATGCTATCTTCTGTAAACACAGCAGCTAAGGAGCACACTGCAATCAGCAGCTAGAAATCACAGCAGGGTTAACCGGGTGACAAAGCTGGGGAAGGGTCTGGAGAACAAGTCCTACCAGGAGCAGTTGAGGGAACTGGGGTTGTTGATCCTGGAGAAAAGGAGGCTGAGGGGAGACCTTCTGGCTCTCTCCAACCCCCTGAAAGGAGGGTGGAGAGAGGTGGGGGTGGGTCTGTTCAACCAAGGACCAAGTGACAGGACAAGAGGAAATGGCCTCAAGTTGCACCAAGGGCAGTTGAGATTGGATGTGAGGAAGAATTTCTTTGCAGAAAGTGTTCTGAGGCATTGGCAGGGGTTGCCCAGGGCAGTGGTGAAGTCCTCATCCCTAGAGGGATTTAAAAGATGGTTAATGAAGTGTTTAGGGACATGGTTTAGAGGTGGAATTGGTAATGTTGGGTTTATGGTTGTGCTCAATGATTTTCAAGGTCTTTTCCAACTACTGTAATTCTGGGAGAAGAAAACTCTCTGCATGCAGGGTCTATGTGTGCTTCATGCTGTGTCCCGACACAGGACTTGAGACTCCTTCCAGCCCCATGTCCCCATTTCCCCCAGTAACTGCTGTAGTCACTCCAGCTGCACCACTATAGGGTCAGGTGGTGCCAAGGCAAGTGCTGTGGGTGTCAGAGCAGGCACGTGGCGTGGGGGAGTATTTTTCTATTCCCTTTCCCAGGGTGAAGCCCTCATAGCTCAGCCCGGGACGATGGGTTTCATGCCCCAGTGCCATCCAGGCTGCTTTAACTTTGCTCCCCATTCCATCACGGCAGGTCTTGCCTGCCTGTGGCATTGGGAGCTGCTTTTCCTCCGTGACTTTGGTTTTCCTGGGCTGAGGGGATGCAGGGGAGGAGCGTAGGTTTACAGCCCAGAAAATCCTTCCTGTTTCCCGCGTGGCTGCTCCCAGCCGCCTCTCGCTGACCACGTTCATCGCTCTGCTGCCATCCTCATCCCCTCTCTTCAGTTTATCTCTCTGTCTCTGGAAACAAGTGAGTATTTGCCTTTTTCTGCCCCATGGCTCAACTCTGCAGGCTCCTCTCTCTAGGCAATGGCTGTTTCCTTGGAAGGGAGGGGTGGGCAGAGATTTCACCCACTCCAGCTCCCTTTGCAGATGAGCTCAGGTGAGAAACATTTCCGAGGCTCTATCGTGGTATGTAGCAGCTCCTTCATGGACGAGGTCCAACCCCATCTCACTTCTCTCTCCTGCCTCTTGCTTACTGTCAGGACTTTTAACAAAGCATGGCTGATGGCAGCAAGCACTGCTGACCTCACCAAAGGTCCTGCATGGGGGCTTTGTCCTGCAGCCACCTGAGTGAGCCGCTGCTGCTTGGCATGAGTCCCTGGAGATCACATTTTGGTGAGAGGAGAAGCTGAGAAAGGGAGGGAGGTGATGGCTGCTTTTGGGAAGGGTTGGGAGGAGGTGGGGAAGCTGCTCGAGCAGGTCATGAGTAGAGCCTGGGTCTCCCAAGACCTCTCTGCTTCATGGCAAGGTGTCTCCCAAAGTTCGCAAGCTCCCAGATTGGCTGGGGAGCAGAGGGATGCTGGCACACGGGGCACCCTTTGACTTTGCAGGGAGTGAAGAAGCCTTGAGGGGCTCAGCAGGGTGAGGACAGGCCTCGGGATGGTGGTGGGGAAGGGTGGAGGAGAAGGAAACAAAGATTTCCCTGCTAAAGGCTGAGGATGGCAGAGAAAAAGACTGCGCAACAGCCTGACTCAGCAATTGCCAGCTTGGAAAATGAAAGTCCGTCATGCTTTCTGAGACCTGGCTCTGCCAGCACTGTGGTGGAGTTTTTTGCACAGTGGAATGGAAATGGTGCTGGTGACCACCTTCTGCTCTAAGCTCTGCTGAGTGGTGGTAGCTGCAATGGTCCTGCACTCCTCAAGGCCAATGACCTCATCACCCAGTGGACAAAATCTCAGGCCAAGCGAAAGAGTACCAGCATTTCCCGTGTGGGTGACAAAGACGGCTTTTGCCAGCAGTTCCATCAGCAGCTGATGTTGTGTTACATTGCAGTGTGGGATAGCAGAATCCCAGAATTGCCTGCATTGGAAAAGACCTTTAAGATCATCCAGTCCAATCATTAACCCAACACTGACAAGTCCCCAACTAAACCATGTCCCTCAGCACTATATCTACACGGCTCTTCAATCCCTCCAGGGATGGGGACTCCACCACTGCCCTGGGCAACCCCTGCCAATGCCTGAGAGCCCTTTCAGCAAAGAAATTCTTCCTCACATCCAATCTCAACTGCCCTTGGTGCAACTTGAGGCCATTTCCTCTTGTCCTGTCACTTGTTCCTTGGTTGAACAGACCCACCCCCACCTCTCTCCACCCTCCTTTCAGGGAGCTGGAGAGAGCCAGAAGGTCTCCCCTCAGCCTCCTTTTTTCCAGGATCAACAACCCCAGTTCCCTCAGCCGCTCCTCATCACACTTGTGCTCCAGACCCTTCCCCAGCTCCATTGCCCTTCTCTTTTACTTCTTTACACCAGCTGAGGACCCATCCTAGGCAAATGCAAGCAAGAACTGAAGAGAAGAAAGAAATCTTCAGAGCTGGGTTCCCAGGTTGCCTCATGCAGTGGTTTTACTGTACCAACATCCTGCTGCAGCTGTAGTTGCACTGTCTGAGACATAGAACATTTTGTAAAAAATGGAGGGGAAAACCCAGCAGGCTCCAGCATCCACAGGCAAGAGCAAGTGATGGGGCAATCACATGTCAGCATTGAGGTCCAGGTGAAACACAGCTGGCTTTGGAGCGTGAAGACCTCGTTGATATTAACAAGGTTATGCAACACAGCCTACCCCCTGGGCTATGCGGTAGATCCTTAGGGCATTTATAATTAGTGGTCCTTGCAAATCTCTCCTCTTTAAGAGTCCTTAATTCATGCAACAAAGCCTCACTGCAGGGACCATGCACCATTACCCAACAGGTCTACATACCATGCAGCCATGAGGCAGGGCTACATTTACACCTGTGTATACACAGATGTGTATCTGGATGTATGAATGTATATAGATGCACACTTCAATTTACCTGATGCAATGAATTAAGTTGTGTGACATTGCAGTGCTGCTATCGGCACGGATCACAGCAATAATGACAATAATGATCCTTGCTGGCTGTACGAGCCTGGAAAGAATCATAAAATAGTTTGGTTGGAAAAGACCATTACGATCATCTAGTCCAACCGTAAACCCAGCATTGCCAAGTTCACCACTAAAGCATGTCCCCAAATACCACATCTACATGTCCTTTAAATACCTCCAGGGACAGAGACTCCACCACCTCCTTGAGCAGCCTGTTCCAATACTTGACAACCCTTTCAGTGAAGAAGTTTTTCCTGATATCCAGCCTAAACCTCCCCCGGTGCAACTTAAGGGCGTTCCCTCTTGTCCTGTCACTTGACCAACACCCACCTCACTACACCCTCCTTTCAGGGAGTTCTAGAGGGAAGGGGTTTGCTGATCTAGCACCAAAAAAAAAAAGTGCAAACTCTAGAAGGAAGCTATGGTTAAGTAGGAGGTCACACTGGTCCAGCGCTGTTCCCAGAGGCAGTCATGCCTTGTCTGCAGCAGCGTGTGACCTCTGCCTAGGTTAGCTGCAGCCCTGAATCAAGGCTTTCCTGTCTCTTGCTGTTCTGAGACAGTGGAATAAGACAGAAAAGG
>NW_010302631.1:7724-9296 GCF_000700745.2 Antrostomus carolinensis | reverse complement strand
GGTCCCTTCTAACCCAAACCATTCCATGATTAATACATAAAAACACGATAGAGATTGAAAACAAGTGTTTGCTGCTTGAGGATTTTGCTGGCTCAAGGTTTCTGTTTATGTTATTTGGTCACTTATTGTTGTAGCGCTTTGATTTCCCACAACTCTTTCTGTTTGCTTTCTTTCTGTGAACACTTTGGGGAATAATCAACATGCTGCTTTTGTAAATATCATTACTGATGTTTTTGATGAGCTATATTTTGCTTCCTGACGTTATACATCTTATATAAAAGATCATTTTTAATGTTTTTATGTGCTACACCAGAGATAATTCTTCCCTATTTTTTTCTTCTTCCTTTTTTCTCTTTCCAGGGGATCTACAAGTATCTCGAGAGATGTTTTTCAGACTTTAAGCAGAGAGGCTTTGTTGTTGGATATGACACACGAGGTCAGGTCACCAGCAACTGCAGCAGTAAGAAGTATGAGTATTGATTACATTTGCAAGACTAGAAATTAAATTGGGGCTTTAAATGCATTCCCTTCTATCCCAGTATTTTTTTGGTCATGAACTTCACACACTCCTTCCCCTCCCTTAGCCTATTTAAATAATAATGAAGAGAGACATGGACTAAAGCTTTTATAATACCAGTTGCCTTCAAATATGGAATATAAGGCTAGTCACTTCACCAAAGGATTTATGATCTAAGTGCACGAGAACAGTAGGCAGACATTATGAAGTTGATATTTCCGGAGAGAAATTTGAATTTGAAGGTAAATTCAGAATACTAACATCTAGCTTGAAATCACTAAATGTTAATTATTATTAACCCTGTCATTATTTTGTATTAAGCATCTGATTTAAGCTTGCTTTGGGGAGAATAATTCTACCTTCAGCCTCTTGTAACCTGGTATTTTGATACCCTTATGTAGTCTGTGCTCTTAATGTGGGAATATTTCACCTGGAATGATTAAAATGTAGACTTCCAGTGATGCCAAATTGTGGTTTTTTGCAGGTAAAAGGGAGAGAGGATCTGTAAAAGAGCTGCTTTGTGAATTCCATAAGGAATCCTAATCCCTTGTCATTCAGGGAGCAAAACATATGTTTTAATTTACAACAAAAATTTACAAAAAAGTTACAAAAAACCCCAACCCCGTAGCTAATTATTCTGTAGTTAATTATTATAGTTAATGTAGTTATATAGTTAATATATATTTAGTAGTAGTTAATGTAGTAATATAGTTAATATAGTTATTTCTGTAGTTAGTTATTACAGTTAGTGTAGTTATTACAGTTAATTGTTGTAACTAATATAGGTTTTTATAATATTTTTGGTAAACCTTTGATATTCTAGGGATGTGAAAGTTCTTGGTATAACAGAGCAGAGAATCTAGTGACTGTCTCCTAAGAATTTCTCCATTCCCCTGAAATCTGCCTCTCCACACCTTCCTATCCCATCTTCAGATGTGTGTGTGGCACATTATCTGCCTGGCTTTGGCATAACGATTTTAAACTCATGTGTTACACTGTATTTGCAAGGCTGTTACCCAAATTGTCTGGCTTTAAATGCTTAAAAATGTGGAAGT
>NW_010302631.1:1635-7714 GCF_000700745.2 Antrostomus carolinensis | reverse complement strand
ATATATATATAAATCACATTCCTTTTCAGCCACATAAAGGTTGGAATTTGGATTTGATGGCAGCACCATCGCTGTGTTTCACGTGTCAAAGGAGCAAATCAGTTCTCAACTACATGTTTCTTCTGACCCCTTGGACTGATGCATAGCTGTAATAGTACTAAAATCAAATGAAACCTCCCCAAAAAAAGTGTTTTAAATTAAATCAGTGTGCTTGCCTAGCATGATGTGAACAGGAGCACCCCTTTTTTTCACGTCAGCTCCAGTGCTGAGGGAGATGGCAAACCATCTGGTGATATCCTGGGATTAATTTGATGTAAATCATTATGATACACAAGCAAAATTTCAGTAGCTTCAACTTCCACCTGAGTTCTCCAACAATTTTAAGTGGTTTTGGGTTATTTTTGATAGGTGCTCTGGTGAAATTCTGAGTGACTGTGACTTAAGACTACAGTATACTCATCGTGGGAGATAAGGAAGCAAGTTTTAATGCTTGTCTGTAAAAATGAGGAAGCAAACCAAACTCCCACTATTTAATTTCTTGTCTGTTTTTTAACTCTCAGCAAAACTCACCATTAACTGCTGAGCTCTGTGTACCTGACTTGAAAAGAAAGAGAATATTTTTCCTTACTGCTTGAAAGGAAAAGTTTATAATAAAGGCAAGGTTTAAAAACACAGCTGCTGTTACTATTTCTAAATCTTCTGGAATCAGAGCCTGCTGGGTTGCAGCTGTATATTTTAGGAATAGATCTGCTTCATGGATATTGTCTGAAGCTGCTGAACAAGGTTGACAAACAAGCTTTTGCTGTGTGGGATACTGAATCCTTTTCCAAACCTGCTGTTGTAGACATCTGGCATTTTAAACTTCCTGGGAGATTGGTTCTGTCCTTGAATGAAGGACAAATGTCACACACCAGTAGGTTCCTGTATCTTTGTTTTTGATATCACTGGTTTATTTACATGATTGACCAACGTGCCTTGTGCTCTTCAAGTCATAAATAAAAGCTCTGTCTTGGATTCTACAGCCTGAAAACTGTATTATGTTGACTGTACAAACTGTAAGATATTACTTCTGGTGTAAGGGGAGGGGGGAAAAAAAAAGGGGGATTTAAGAAACATGTGAAATGAAGTTTACAGTAACACCCTATGACTACTGGATTGTCATGGGGAGTTGGGTTGACTACATGTTTTCCTTTTCACGTTGGCAGACTTGCAAAGCTCACTGCAGCAGTCCTACTGGCTAAAGATGTTCCTGTATACTTCTTTTCCACCTATGTCCCTACACCCTTTGTGGTGAGTCATCTTTTCTATTGTTGAACCATGCAGTTAAAGGGAGTATTTGAAAGGTGACTAAAAATGTGAACTAGCAATTTGTCTTCTCAAATTCCAGTCTTGAAACAGAAAAACAGAGGCTGCTTGGTACACTTGCCTCTTCAAGGAGGCTGTAATAAGAACGTCACTGAATTTTTCTGTATGCAGACAGTTGATAAAATCACATTTCTCCTTAGGCTTTGCTCTGTTAGTTACAGCTGAAGCATTCTGCTGTTCTTTTCCTCTTTGCTTAAGCACCTGAGTGACATAAGGGCCAAAGATTATATTTATGTATGTGTGAATGCATACACGTGTATAGACACTGCATGTCTTTGGATGTAAGACTTGCACGGCTCAGAGTGGAAGACATGAAGGATTGCCTCTGCTTTTAATATCTCAAAAAAACAGAGCTTTTTCTTGCAGGGTTTTAAATCCTGTTTTTTTTTTATTCTGCAAGCTTTTCTAGTGTGCTGTGTATGCTGCAGATCTTGTTTCGAGGGGAGGATTGAAAAGACTGGATGCTTTTTAGCTGGAAATACCTGTAACTTGTTTTTCAACAAGCCTTTTGGTGAATTCCTTCATTCTATTTCAACCTGTTTTCTCTTTCTCAAACACTGGTGTAATCTGAGTGTTGACTTTTGGTTGACCAGTTAACAATTGTGTTTGTAATAATATTTCTACACAATAGAATAGAACCAGCTTTCTCTCTATTTCCAGCTACAGGAAACAGAATGATGAGCATTTGTACGTGCCATTTTCAAATAAACTAGTGGAACATTAAGAGCCATTTCTCCTGTAGCATCTTATTGCATTAACTGTCCTAATAATATAATGTTATTTGGTGCCAGCTGCAGAACTCTTGGCTAAATCAACATTTCTGTGTTTTCTTTTAGCCCTACGCTGTTCAGCAGCTCAAAGCTGTGGCTGGTGTGATGATCACAGCATCCCACAACAGGAAGGAGGACAATGGATACAAGGTAAGGCTTGAAGTTGAAGTTCATAAGGGCAATTAATGACAAAACAAGGGGAAATGGGTTTAAGCTGAAAGAGGGGAGGTTTAGATGAGATATTAGGAAGAAGTTCTTCACTGTGAGGGTGGTCAGACACTGGAACAGGTTGTCCAGAGAAGCTGTGGCTGCTCCTCCCTGGAAGTGTTTGTGGCCAGGTTGGATGAGGCTTTGAGCAACCTGGTCTAGTGGAAGGTGTCCCTGCTGCTGGCAGGGGGGTTGGGACTGGATGAGCTTTAAGGTCCCTTCCAACCCAAACCATTCTATGATATGATTCTATGATAGCACATCCCAGCCAGCTGCTTTCCAGTATTACCTGTGTGCCTTTGGCATTTGGCTTCTTCTGGAGTATGTGTGTGTGTACATTAGAAGGAGAAATTATTTCAAGTAATTAATCCTCCTATAACCTTCTGAATTACACACAATTTCTTCTGTAACCAGAACTTAAGACCATAATGCTTGTGTATTGTGAGCACAAGTCTGTTGTGACATTCCACAGAGTCTAATCAGCAGCTGAAGAAATGCTTAAGCAATTTATTACGTGTTCACTTCTTAGACTTAAAAGTGAGTTTAAAAATAAGCTAGAACTTAGGTGAATTAGACAACACACAGCAGGTGAATGTGCTGAAATTGTTGATGGTTTAATAGTTGATTAATAAAACATTGTCATAGTGTGTTGCTCCCTGTAAGGTCGTTTTTCTGGGCATCGGGAGAGGGGCAAGTGGCTACATTTGAAAGCTTGGAACAGTATAACCATGTATAACAGCAAATGTTGCTTATGCAGGTGCTATACTTAGGAAGAAGCTATTATGCTTGTGTCTTCTGATATAAAACATTTTACTTTTCATAGAATCATAGAGAATGGTTTGGGTTGGAAGGGACCTTAAAGCTCATCCAGTTCCAGATACCAGGTCTAGTCATCTAGATCATGTAGTTCCTTTTGCCAGGATATTGGGTTTTTTCCTAGTCTTTCACAAGAATTGTTTTATCTTTCACTGTTTCCCCTGTGAATTCAGCAGGTTCTGAAGGTTTTGGACAATTCTAACCAAACTTAATAAACCTTTTGAAGCTACTGAGTACCTTTGGGTTTCATGAAAGCCAGCGGACAAGAAAAGAGAGTCAGATTGGTCTGAGTAGAAATTCTGCACTGTGAACTCAACCGTGCTATTGGAAACAAACTGTGGGAAAGCTAGCATCTTAATAATTCTTCAACAAAGACTTTTTTATAGTTCAGGGTTTGATAGCCTTTCCAACTGAAAGATTAGAGTTGTTCAGTTACGGAAAAACATGTACCTTGGCACACTGCTTATCTGGTTTGATTCCATTTCAAAAACAAGTTGTGCTTCTTTTTCAAAAGGAATGCCAGACTATATAAAGGTAATGTTGGTTTTTTTTTTTTTTTCTGGGACAGTTTGCACAACACTCTCAAATGTAAGTGCTCAGTTTTGGTCTCTCACATCCTGGATAATTTCACTCATAATAGTTGAGTATCAGCTTTTTTGAAAAGAGGTTGTGTTGCTGAGTAGCTGTCATTGCATAACTCAAACCCTAAGCTATATGATTACAAATTATTTTGGAGAATGGAGTCAGTCTCATGCTAGCTTTTTCTGTGTGATTTCAGGAAGCAGGAAGAGGGTAGGTTTAAATTAGATATTAGGAAGAAGTTTTTCACTGTAAGGGTGGTCAGACACTGGAACAGGTTGCCCAAGGAATTTGTGGATGCCCCCTCCCTGGAAGTGTTCTCGGCCAGGTTGGATGAGGCTTTGAGCAACCTGGTCTAGTGGAAGGTGTCCCTGCTGCTGGCAGGGGGGTTGGGACTGGAGGAGCTTTAAGGTCCCTTCCAATCCAAACCATTCAATGATTCTATGAAGTGTGCAGAATCCTATAACTAAAAGAATTTCTGAAGTCAAATAATCTCTGTAAATTAACTATGTCTTGTTTTCCTTAAACTTATCCCCAGGTTTATTGGGAAAATGGAGCACAGATCACCTCTCCTCATGATAAGGAAATTATAAAATGTATAGAAGAGTGCGTTGAACCATGGAATGGCTCTTGGAATGAGAATCTAGTAGACACTAGTCCCCTTAGACAGGATCCTCTGAAGAAAATTTGTGACTGTTACATGGAGGATCTGAAAAAGATCTGTTATCATAGGTATTGTATAAAGCAAAATGTACTTAAATTCTGTTTTTAAGTAAGCTCTGGGTTACACGTGGAAAATGGAGTGCTGACAGATAAACTGAAATAATAAAGCACAGGATGCTGCCATACCTTTATTATTATTATTATTATTATTATTATTATTATTATTATTATTATTATTATTATTATTATTATTATTATTTTGGGGGTGGGAGTATAGGGCATGGGCTGTCTTCCAGAAGTTTTGGACCATCCCATAGTGATTTTTATCATCACAAATCAGCGACTTCATTTCTGTTGTTACGGTTCACAGATGCTGGGTGCTTCACTGTGCCACAGACATCACTGTCTGCTCGAGGTCATTGCTCTGTGCTCTGCATCATGGCAATAATTTTAGGGCATCTCCCCATTTTCTCAGCCCATCCCTTCTCTGATGTGTCATTAAATTAGATGGTCACCATCATTAGGACTCGACCATACTCCTTGACAGTAAAGCAGCCTGCCTTGGACACTAGGCTAATAATGAAGCACCCTGATGTGAACCATTTTATGCAAATTAATATGCTCAGAGTGTTCTGAATAAAATGCAGAAATTCAGAGTAAAGGTGAGGTGTACAGGCATGGAACAGAGGTGAGAAGATGAAGTTTAAAGGTTAGGTGAAGCAGAAGACAGGAAGGGGAGGAGGATGAATAATATAGCCAGAGTAAGACCTTCAGGGTGGTCAAAGAGCTCAAGTTTGATGCAGAAATTAACAGTTCATTCTTGGGAGACTTTCAGCTGATTTAGCAGAAGGTAAATATCTCATTTTCTAGGAGAAGCAGCTTTAAACCAGCAAGTTTTAGTGAAAGTCCAAATGAGCATTTTTCAGTCATTCCTTCTTTGAAGTTAATGCAGAAATCAGCAGAACAGTACAAAGGGTCATTGCCTTTTCTTTTGCTTTCCCACGTGAAAGTAGTCTTGTTAAATAACTGAAATCTTACTGACATTCTTTTTTTTTTCATTCTCAGGGAACTAAACATGCAAACAAACTTGAAGTTTGTTCATACCTCGTTTCATGGAGTTGGACACGATTACGTGCAGATGGCTTTCAAAGCATTTGGCTTTCAACCTCCCATTCCAGTACCTGAACAAAAAGATCCAGATCCAGACTTCTCAACTGTTAAATGCCCAAATCCTGAAGAAGGAGAATCTGTGCTGGTATTTTTGTTTCTATTTCATCAGATTTATAGATTTCTATGAACTTTTTTTCCTGTTTGGATATGATAACAGTGGTGAAAAACAAGAAGGAACAGGGAGTACCTGGCTTTCAATGGGCAATCCATGAGAGATTTTTTTTTAACTGGATGTTATATATAATTAAGAAGTAAGACTGTGGGTTTATTTGATTTTTTGTTATTTTTTTTTCCCCCTTCCCTCTCATTCCACCAGGAATTGTCACTGAGGCTTGCAGAGAAAGAAAATGCTAAAGTAGTAGTGGCCACTGATCCAGATGCAGATAGACTAGCAGTGGCAGAACAGCAGAAGTAAGTGATGGGACTTTTTATTTTATCTTTATCTGCAGAAGATACAGTGAAAATGGCAGAATTTCCCCAGATGGTAGATACCTTCAACCCACTCTTTC
>NW_010302631.1:0-1581 GCF_000700745.2 Antrostomus carolinensis | reverse complement strand
GGGTATTTTTCTTGCTAGCTTCATCTTTTGGTATAGTTCCACCTGAAATAATGTATTTTAAGGCCAGGCTGGATGAGGCTTTGAGCAACCTGGTCTAGTGGAAGGTGTCCCTGCTGATGGCAGGGGGGTTGGAACTGGGTGATCTTTAAGGTCCCTTCCAATCCAAACCATTCTATGATTCTATGATTTTCAAGAAAATCAGTTAATAACTCAGAAAAATTTAAATACTTACCAGTGTAAAATTAAATACTTACCAGTGTTACAGTAAATGCTCAAATCAAACTTAAATGAAAAGTTTAATTGTTATTAAAGACAGGAAAACATTCTTGTTAATGTTTTTTCACTTCTATTAGGCAACCAAATTTGCCTTGGGACAGCTGTTGTGGGCTTTTGGGGTTTTTTAATTTGTTTGTTTCTTTTTTTTCCCCCCCTGGCTTCTTCATATTGAATAGAAATTATTTTTCTTCCACTAACAGGCAAAAATTCTGATCATGGTGTAAGTAACTGTCCTGCACAGATGTATAGACTGCTATAATTGTGTTTGATAAATGAAAAAGACTTAAGCTGTTTTAAAGCTGACAGTAAGGATACTGAATTGGTATCTTTGCTCCTTAACAGTTAACACTGGCCTTGTCAATCATTGAGATGTGATTAATGTGGAGTCCTCTTAGTACAGTGGCTTTGTATAGAGCAGCTTGTCAGTGTAGTGTGCTCAGATTCTTGTTGTTCCAGTGACTTCAGAAAACATTTCCCCCCAATGAGTGGATGCTCCTGGGAAACCTGAACAAGCTCTTGTGTTTCCTGTCCTGTCTGCAGTGGCTGCTGGAAGGTGTTCACTGGTAACGAGCTGGCAGCTTTGTTTGGGTGGTGGATGTTTTCTTGCTGGAAGGAAAACTGCTCCGAAGATACTGATGTCAAGAATGTTTACATGTTAGCGACCACAGTCTCCTCGAAAATTTTGAGGGCAATTGCACTGAAAGAGGGATTTCACTTTGAAGTAAGTGTGGTTTTTCTGATGTTTTCTTGGCAGAATAAAATCTGATTGCCATGTTCTCCATCTAACCCCTTCCACATATGACTTTACAAAATGAAAAATAGATGACTTCCAGGCTTTTGACTTCTTTTGACTGGGAGTTTTTATACATTCCAACTTGCAGAGAATGCTGTTTTACCTAAACAAGCCCAATTTCAGCATTTGCAATGTTTTTTCAATTAACATCACAGTGAATGCAAACTGTGGGATCAACTTATGCAAAGCTACAAGGAGGCTGTCACACAAATGAAAACCAAAATGACATATAATAAAAATGCTTTTGTCTTGATTATTTTCCTGGAGAAAAATTCTTCTGTGTGAGAGAATGAAACTGTGCACAACTTGATGTGTTTACTATAGAAATGGACTGATTTTTGGACTTGTAACAAACACACACAGGTTGCACAATGTTCCTGCAGGTCCCCAGATCTCTAGTAGGTTTTATATTTGGTTTTACTTCAAATTGTGACAGACAGAGAAACTGTTATGTTTACATTAACTACATTAATGTAGTTTCATTAAGGACTTGTTAAAAAGCAAAGTTTGCT
>NW_010302630.1:0-1622 GCF_000700745.2 Antrostomus carolinensis | reverse complement strand
GGTCCCACTGTGGGTCAAACCACCACAGGTGCAGACTTCAGAAGAGGTGAAATATGCTGACAGCAAAAGGGCCAGTGGATCACCCTTGGTTCAGATGAACTATCCTGTTCAAAAATCAGAGAACTCAGACCTAACCCGTAAGGTTAAAATGTTTTATTTTGACTTTTTTGGAATGAAAGGATTCAAGTTTCCTTCCTGAAAGAAACTCTTTTCCCAACCTTCTTAAAGTCTAGTGGAAGATGTCCCTGCTCCGTGCAGGGGGGGTGGACTAGATGGCCTTGAAAGGTCCCTTCCACCTAAAACCATCCTGTGATTCTGTGGTTCTATGAAAATGTCCAAAAGGAGACAGTTTGCTTGAACTAAATTGCCCGTTTCAGTGCATTTTGCTAGTCTGGAGCCTTTGAGCTTGCTGGGTATGAAAGTGCCTGATTCCACTGCTACTCCTCAGCTGTGCACCTATTTTAAAAGCTTTTCTTTTTTTCCCAATTAGGCAAGGCAGTGCTTTAGTTTCCACATCATAAACCAAAGTATTGAAGGGCAGGGCCCTTAGAGAAGGAGTATTTAACCTCACATATGGCATTCCCTTTCACAGGAAGATGCCGAGACCTAAAACGAAACAAGACTCAAAGGGCAGTGGTATTTGTGTTGTGTTGAGGCAATCCAGACTCACAGTAGTCATACCCCCCAACAGAGACTTTCCCATGGCCCTAAAGCGACCACCTATGTCATGAAGAGCAATCCAGCACCATTTTCCTTCATCATCAGGATCTGCAGGTTTGAGAGTCCAAAGAGGTCCTGGAAACAGTGATTCCTCACCACAGCGGGAAGACAAAGATGTTCTGTCCCTCCTGTTGCCAGCCCAGACTACTACATTTGAGCTGAGAGAAGCGAGTACTACCCGCACGGGAGACCTTCTGCAGAGCTCTTAAGTGGTGCAGCAGCCCTTTCCAGCAGGAGCCTGGAGCAAAGCCTGCCTGGGTGGGTCGGGAGACCCTGCCAAGCACTTCAGTGCTTGTCCAAAGCCTGGCCTTGGAAGTCTAATCCCGAAGGTTTTCCCTTCTCCTTTAGTGTTTACCTTATTTTGGTATACCCACTTTCAGTTCCTAAATCACTGACGCCTTTGACTGCTTTAAAAACATTGTTTGGCACCAGGAGGAATCGGGTTTTTAAATAATTTGGGGACTGAACTCAAAGCTCACGTAGGGTGTCAGCACCAGGTGGGTTTTTGCCAATCACAGGGAAAAAAATGCAGTTTAAGATGGAAGCTAGCACCTATCTCTTTGCAATCAGAAGTCCTCCTGACTTGGAGGACTGGCAGCCCCCAACGGGCAGGGACCATGGCAAATTGACCAATGAACAATTCCATGGCAAAAAAAAAAAAAAATCAGTTCTGAACCCTTGATGCAAAACCTGGCTTAATTGCTTTCTGCAGGATGTCATACCTCTGGTTAAATCATGATCAACTGATGCTCAATAAGAGTAGGAGATGGCCCCTGAGAAGGTTTCCTTACTGCTCTTTCACCCCATGGATGGCATAACTTCTCACAGACACAAGGGAGATTACTCAGCGCATCTATCTCATCTCCCTGCCCTGATTACAGAATCACAGAATGTCAGGGATT
>NW_010302629.1:0-10471 GCF_000700745.2 Antrostomus carolinensis | reverse complement strand
CCCAACATTCTGTGATTCTGTGATTCACTTGCAGTTTCCCTGAGACAATGAGATGGAAGAGAAGGGGCTACTCTTCTCCGAGGGGGTATGTAGCTCCCTGGCATACAGAAGCAATGGGCCTGGCTTTGCAGAGGCCCCAGTTGGGGCAGCCAGGTGACTGGCAGCCCCTTAGGAGCCAGGGTAGGATGTGAGCCCTCGAGGTTTTTGAGTGGCAATAAAGCACCACACCAGGATCTCCCAGTACCCCCAGGGCAAAGAACGTGCAACAAAGTAAAGACGGTGTAATTTGTGTGAAAGGCATTACAGGAGTCATGCTACATACAGTTTCTGAGAAAAACAATACTAAACCACTGTTCAATTCACAAAGCTGCTCCTCAACACCGATCAAGAATATATTTAAATACTGTTGGCAAACATGGACAATTTTTAAACATTAGTAGTTCATATTTTGCCAGAATATGCATCAGAATATGCACCTACAACCTTATACCAACTTCAGTTATAATGTCTTTAAAACATATTATTTCAGCTGGTGGAGTATGCCTCTGTGTAGAGGTGCTTGTTCTACTTCAGAACCCACTTCAGCTAAAGGACTTATACTGCAGGGGAGTAACAAGTGGCTAGAAGGCAGTACTTAAAAATGCTCCATGAAGGTTTGTGAGACTCTCTCCTAATTTCACTCTATATCTAGCCTAAATGGGAGCATGTGATATGAAATGTAGTGCCTGTGGAGAGGTTTGCACTGGTTGTCAGTTCAGTGAAACCTCGGCAAATGTCACAGAATAAAAAAATGTCATTTAAGAAAAGTCCAAGATATAGCCATACAGTCTTTGACATGCTTAGTCAGAGGCATATGCTACCTTATGCTCTCAGTGTGTTTTTAAATGCTTTCAGCTAGCTGACCTGGGTTGAATCCAGTCTGTAATATGGAGGTAAGAAAATCTGTTTCCCACACATAGCCCATTAAACTATCTAAAAAAATGTTCAGATACAAGTGCTTGGTGGAGCAGGCTTCTTAAATAACTTAGTGCTGTGGACAAGGAACCCTGACTCATAACTCAAATGGAGAGTATGATGCTTGTGCACATTTTGGATTTTTTTATTTCCAAATAGTTATATTGCTGGATTTTCTTTTAAACTTTGTATTTCCTCTGCTCAGTAATTTCCTGTCTTTCTTCATGAGATGTATTTGTTCCAGACATTCCTGGAGAGATGCAAATACCTGTGTAGAGGTGGGGCAGTTCTGAGAGGGACAAGTCACGGCTGTGAAGAAGACACTGCCACCCCAGGGAGCTCCTGCTTGACATTAAGGAGATCTTTTCAAATGTCTGTTCCCACACAAAACTGACTTTATTGGTAGTTATGTTTGGTCCAGATTGTTAGCAGATTAGGGGCAAACTCCTGCCCTGGAAGGATGTTGCCATCACCTCCTGTGGAACTTCATCGCAGATAAGTGACCATCAAAAACACATTGAAAGCCCTGAGAACCTTGTTAAAAATCCTGAAGTACCGTTATGTTTGTCAAGTACAGTCAGGTCTGGTTAATCACACCCTGTTTGCAAACATCCAATTTAATCAGTTTAAAAACAAAGTCAAATCCCATTCACATGTCCCATTAAACTAGTTTCTCCTTTAATCTGTGGGATGCTGAGACAATGCTAATAATCCAAGCATGATTTAATCAGCTCTGACTCTTCTGATCTGACAAGCACTTTCATTTGGAGGCTGATTACTCGGCTATCCACTCAGCTCTCCCTCTATACTTGCCAGAGATTTCTGCAGGAATTACAGGACTTGTTGCCTGACACGTGCAGAAGAATAGTATTAGCCTTTCCAAATGCTTTTAGGAGTAACAAAGCAGAATCAAATTATGATCTGTATTCAAACAAGCTTTTCAAAACTTAGGCAGACTGTTGTTTCTTCAAGCATGGGGAAGATTACCTCTCTCTGAGGGATGGCTGCTAAAGAGCTGTATGTGGGACACAGCTCTAAATATTCCTCTTGTGTAGGATGCTCACTTGATGATCAAAAGCATTCATGGTAAACAAATTGAAATTTTGCACTTCTCTAATTTAAAACCAAAGAGCCACTTGAATGCCAGTGGTGCCAATCAGTATTTTTCTGCAACCGCTGTTGTTTGCGCATGTATTTTATGACCTTACCTCTCTCAGGTTTGTCTGGCTTGTGTATAGTATTTGAATATCCTTTGAGTCTGCTTATGTAAGGAATGCTAATTGAGGGAAAAAATAATCACTCCAGTTTACAGAAGTGTTTGCAAATGTGGGTCACCACTTTTATGTGAATTTTGCAACTGAGTTGCAAAATTTGATCATTTCATGTTTGGTTGATATAGTGTAATTATAATCTTATTTATTTTTACTTTTCCTGATTCTTTCTAATCATTGAGAGTTTCACTAACAGCTGCTGCAATGTCTGCTGTAACACTGATGGTTTTAAGATGTAACTGGGTCAACTTCTTTTGTTGACAGATTTTAACTGTAGCGTCAAAGCTGGTTGACTTAGTAGCCTCTCTCTAACTTCCTTGTATTAAAACCCCAGCATGAGGTGTGTGTGGCTGGTGTTTTTGCAGAGACCCGCAGCCCAGCTGGCGAGGGCCTGGGCTGGAAGAGGAGGGGGCTGTGCTCAGCAGTCCCCTCGCAGCCATACCCCTGCAGCAGCTCTGGGCAGGAGAAACCCTGACACCGCTACATCCAGCTGAGCTTCAGCTGCCAGAGTGATCCCATCTAAGCCACTGGGACAACTTCTGTATTTAAAGATACATGTGGCAGAGGAGTTTTCTAAGAGTTGGGATTTCATGGTTTTATTCTGATACTTGCTACAAAGGCCACCAGAGTCAATTAAAATATCCCTACTGTCTCCCACTTCGCAAATATATTCAGATCTGTGCTTTTAAACCATTAATATTTTTGATAAAAAATGGAAAAGTCACTTACTTTTTTCTTTTTTTCTGTTGACAACTAGGTCCTTAAAGGTTTAGCATTAGCAGATCAAGCTATTTCATTGTAAATAATAATAAAAAATATATACAGAATCTTTCTCATTGGTAAAACATGCTTTTTTCTCATTCACATCACTCCAGAGAGCTTGCACTCAGGAACTTTGAGTTTTGCCCTGAACTTGCTATGTTTATTCTCTTTTGCCCAGGCTATACCATTACAAAGGAAATGACCAGAAGATTACCATCTACCATTTTGAAATACTCATTTTAAATGAAAGAGAGTTTGTTACGTGAATACGGACATATGAGCAAGTAGTCTCCGATCCCCAAATCATGTGTCATGCTTCATTTTCTCAACACTTACAGAAGCTAAAATTATTAGGTTTTGTGTCTCAGTGTTTTTCTTCCATTGAAGACAATGAAAAAAACTTCCATTAATTTTGTGGGAGCATAATTTGGCCCCTACTGACTTTATTTATCTCTTTTCTCACCTCTTTCTTCTGCACAGCAGGCAAAATTATAGCTTCCATACAAAGGATACAGCCTGAAAAATAGCACCTTGACTAAAGAAGGAGGATGATTTAAAAATTAATGGATAGAACTATTACTTTTCTCTACATATTGTACTGTACACAGCTCTGAAAATTCTAGTTCTTATTATTTTAACACACCAACGCCTTTTTTTTTTAAAGGTGCTAGTTTCCAATTTCTGTTCTTGTTAATAATTGAACAGTTTAAGAAGATGCTGTAAAAGTGATTTACTTCATTGTGTCTTTCTCCACAGTGAAACAGTTTCCAAGTTTCTTTGGTCTTTATTTTCTAACTTTGAAAAGTAGTAAAGAGAGTATGTCCTCTGATTATGCAGATTTCCCATAGACTTTGTCTTAAGCATTTATAGCTGTAAATATCAAAACACATCACTTAGGGATTATACAACAGAGAAAAAGGAATGATCAGAGACCATGCTCCAGAAACCTGCTTCTTGAATTTCTTTCCTGTTCCTGTGTGTCAACCTGGAGGGGCTGTAAAATGAGGGAAAGATGTCCTTGTTAGCCAATGTCGCGTTAAACTGCTTCTGCATTTGCTGATAAAGGTCATTTCAGCTTAGGTTCTTTGACCTGAAGAGGAATCTGATAGTAAAAAGACTTTTTTCCATAGTGAGGACATGTGTCCAAGTAGCTAACTATGGTTGATACTGCACCCTCCCTTGGGGCTGACTCTGACAAGCTGCAGCACTCACCAGATCCCTGTTTGATCTCCATAGGGTTTTACATAACAGATCCTGTGTAAAATGAGGCTGTTTCTAGGAAAATGGCATGATCTATGTCTATTTCAGCCACCATCCCTTGTTTTAAAGGGATAGCGTCTTTTTTCCCACTGCTGAAGTTGTCTTTTGCTCTCTCCTCCCTACTCTCGCTTTTTTTTAATATAAGCTTTTTCCTCCTCCCATCCTGCACCCCACAACCTTCTGTCTGCTCCCAAAGGTATCCCTACCATTTCAATTAGGAAGTCAGTAGCTTTGCAGCTGCCTGCAGGGTCATAGCCTAACTCTGCCTCAGGTCCTCCCAGAAAGCTGGCTGTGGGATGCTGGAGCATTACTTTTCTCTGTGTCACCAGTCCCTCACACAAAATTCAGGACTTAGGCTCCCATTGTCAATGAGCTCACTGCTGCTTTCACTGCCTCACTCAGTGTGAGGCAGCAAGCTTTCTTGTATCGTGCCACCACTGCTAATGCATTGGTTGAAAATGTGAAAACCAGTGTGTTAAACCCAGACAGCCTGATCCTGTACTGCAGGGGCTCAGGAAAAACCTTGTTCCAACAGATGGGCTGTCTGAGGCTGCAGCACAGTTTCTTTGCACCTTCTTTCACTGTTCAGTCTGAAAATTCTTCTCTGCCTGTCCTTATACTTCTAACTTTTCTCTCCCCATGCATCTTGATTTGTGACTCCTCTGAGCATCACCCAACCATGCAGGCTGTCTGGCCAAGGGCACATCTTCCTCCAGCAGCATCGCTGCCCATGGCAATCCACCATCAGCCTCTATGCAGTTTTAGCAGAGCAACTGTGCAGAAAGGACCTTCACTGGAGGGTTTGCAGCTCCACTGCAGTTGTAGTTATGCCCATGGATATGGAAAGCAAGTGCTTGGATGGCTATGCTGAGTTTTGGGATCCTGGGTGATACCACCCCACCTCTGCAGTCTCGTGGTGTGTGACACCTGTCCTGCATCACAACAATGTGGTCACCTCCTGAGAAGCCCCCTCATTGAGGGCAAATCCAAAATGCAGCAGCAATGAACCGTACGTGCAGTACTGGTTGCCAAGGGTTTGGCCTTGCACCCAGTACAGTCAGCAAAGCACTGCTGTTAACTCAGACAGGCGCTCGCTGGATGGTGAGACAGAAAGTGCATACCTATTATGCTACACTTTGGAAAGCAAAATAAAGCAGTTTCTGACAATGACAGTTGGTTTATGTTCTGACTGGTAAAAGAAACTATATTAAAAATGCACAGAAAGAAATGAAGATACTGCTCCAAAAAATTGACTTTCATACAGGAAATGTGCATCAAGACTAATATCTACTATGTAGAACAACATTTTTCATGCCATACCAGATAGATAGAAATTTTATTTTGAAAGGCTGAGTCAATAGAGTTGCTATTAAAGGCCCAATACATACTGAAATTCAGCTGAGGGACCACATAAAAACTTCCTGGGTAAGTAGAGCAAAAACTTTAAAATGTCTAATAAAACTTTGAAAACCATTTAAATATTAAGTTAATGGGTCCCATTTTCCTTTCGGCTGAGAATGTTTGCATCAATGGCATTACACTGCTACAGAAGAGAAATAATTTGAATGTGGTTTCTTAATTATCTTACAATGGAATAGAAGCAGAATTAGTTAAACCACAGAATCATAGGAAAACAAAAGATATTTTAACTTAGTTGGGTCAGTGCCAAATTAATGCTAATGAGAATTTTTTTTTATCCACCCAAGAGATGTCTCATCTAAATGATTGGTGTCCTTCTCCACATCAGAAAAGCTTGTGACTCATATTCATTTCCATTCTTAATCTCATACATATACTTTAATTATTGGCTTCATAGTTCATAAATAGTTGCTAATATGAACCTACTTCATACAATGTTTTAAAAACATTTCAGCTTGTACAAACTTTACTCAAATCCCTTCACATGCTGGACAGAATAAATAGAAGTTCAATGACTATAATACCCTAAAGATATTTGTGACTATAAAAAGTTCCTAAATTTATTCTTGGATGAGATACTCCAAAACATTTAAGTGATCAAGGAACACATATTCCATTGACTCTGAGATAACAAGCACACTTCAGAAAATTCCATTTCTTGCCAAGAAAACTTTGAAATGGCAGTCCAAGCTACCTCTTGGAACTACTTCCTAACATCTTTTGCATTCATGCACCAACTATTGGTAAAAAAGAAGCATTGCAGTCTGTTGAGTGCATTATGAGTTTTAAGAATTATGTACTGTATTTACATAGTTGACTTGTGTGAATATAAAAGCATGGTTCTGGCTATGGTCTGCTGGATAAATAAATGTCAATGTTTGTATGTTTTTGAGAGAGATTTACTCTGACCCTCTGCTAAATTTTATGCTAGCTGAGAAGAATATTATACCACAAGAAAAGCCCTTCATATATTTGAAACATGAGCATAGATGATCTTTAAAAACTTGTTCCTGCCAATAAACTAGGCAACTTAAAAATGTTGTTGTAGCTTGGTGGTCTGAGCAAAGCTATGGGAGTTGGGCAGCTCTGAAGATTCTGCTTTCAGATGTGGCCAGGATACTTTCGTAGTCCTTGGCTTTAGATACCCCAAAAGTCCTTAGACTCCTGGTACAACTGTGCTGTGCCTATGTAGGACTGACCACTTTTTACCCAGGATAGCACATTTAGAGGAAAACTCACAGTTTTTGTTTTGGTAATTGGCTCTCCACTCATTTAGCAGGCTGGTCTGACAAACCTCTCAACACTTTGATTGCAAAATCTGATGCAAGAGAGGGAGTGGGAACACATGTCAGAGGCAGAGAAGGCAAGAAGCACTACCTCTTTCACTTACTACATGCATTTAGAACACTAGAGCACTTTTAAGGTGTCCTAATCTCCTGTTTTTATATTTGGCACAATTGTTGGCAGGAGGAATAGCTTGATTTTAACCAGCTGTGTAAAAGTCATGCTAACTCAAGTCAACTCATGTAAGATCAAATAAAAGCTTTTATTTCCAATTTCCAAAACAGTCAGCATGAGTTTAAAAAAGATGATGATGGAGAAATGAAAAACAACCTACTTGAAGTTTGCATAACCCTAAGAACAAAGCTCAGAGGTCTCCCATTACCTAACTATTCAGGAGGCAGTGATGCTTCTCCTTAGAGGACCGTAGAATAAGATGCAAATTATCTCCTCAATATTGATGATTCACCATCTGCATTTCACTGTCAACTGTCCTTATCCTTTGAAACTTGAATTCAGTATCAGTTTGTGCATCAGCAGCCTGACACAAACAGCTAGATAGGGTACATACATTCCAGTTGTTACTGGCTTTTGATTGAAGCCAGACATGATGGTGGTCCACAGTTCTGTGCAATAATAAGTTTGGGGTGATTGAGATACAGCAGAAGGGAAATGGTAGATCTAGGGCTGAGAGGGAAACAGCCTGGGGTCAGCTGGACAATGTGACTCAAACGAGTCTGCTTTAACAAGGTAGACTTGCCCTCTCCAGCCCACCCTGCACACCAACATTGGGGCACATGATGAAGCTGAGAGGTGGTGTGGTGTGGGAAGCTGGCCCGGGGGCCTTGTACTGCTTGGGCACCAGATTGTGCCCATCTGTCCACCTAGATGCTGACAACTAAGTAGTGCTGCTGCAAGAGGTCTCTGTGTGAGGTCTACAAGAGCCCTGTCTCCCACATCACTTCCTACTGTCATTCTTATTGAGATCACCCATTTCCAGCATCTCTTACTTCACCTCTCTGCAAGAACATAAGAGTTTATGCTCAGTGACAAGCATCTGACCAGAAATACAGAACCTCACAGTGAATCTTCCTGGCCCTGTTTTGTAGAAACCAATGATGCAGGCAAACACTCAGCCCCTCTAAGGTCTGAGCATGGGCTTTGCTGCTTCACCACAGGCATAACACCATGCAAAATGTTGGCCTGAATTATATGAATGCTGTAAAGGGGGTCTAAAATCCATAAAATTACAATCTCACCTCAAGACAGTGGGCTACATTTTGCATTTCATCTTCTACAGTACAAGTCCTTAACTCCATGGATAGCCAAATGTCACATGTCCTCTTGTGCCTTTTGCACATAAGATTAAATGTGAGAGGAATACTTCCCTGTTTAAGACGCCCTGTAACTGAAGGACAGCTGTATTGGGCTGAAAGACAGAATTTCTAAGAGTATCTCTTCCAAAGACTTGCTAATATTTCCACAAGGCACCAGTGTCATTGCTGATCTAGGCTTGATGTTCTTCTGGCAGGAAAGAGAACCCAGGTCTCTAAAGTGACGTATCTAAGACAATTCCATCTGCATGCCAAATTTAAATTCCTGGTTACAATCTGCAACCCCAACTCTAATCCCTAGACTGAGAATGTAACCGAGGTATCCTGACACCCAACATTACACACATCTCCCCCACAGCTGATTTACCTCTAGGATGCAGCTTATGTTCTGTGGGTCTCTAAGGACTGCTCTGAACACTGCATAACCACCTAGGTGCTCCTCCATGTGGTATCAACAGTGTTTCTGAAGACTCCAAGTCTGTTACTCCCATCAGATGGAGCGGAACTGCATGGGCCTTGGGAATTAAGCTATTGGGTTTTTTTTCCCCTAGAGGAGTAGTCCCTAACTTGGTGTAAAACTGCTTCATCTCTGTATTTAGAATGAGAACTTAATTCAGCGGGGCTTTTAAACCAACATCTTTCACCCAAATCTCTTCGTCCTGGTGCATCTACATGGCAAGTCTGCACTCAAGGGATACTCACCAATTCCCTCTGCAGTTTCTCAGTATGAAGGGTGCTAAGCAGGGAGCTCTGCTGAGCCCTTCTGCTGGCACTGGGGTCACAGAGGTTCATGTCTTTCACTGTTCTTCAGCTGGCACCAACTGTTTCTCAAAGTTGAAGGTAAACCAAAATACAGCAGATGTTTCTGCAAATACATGAGTTAGCTTCTTGAGTCATTTGTACCAGCCACCACACATGGAGCTGCTGGAAGGTTGGCAGAACTCCCTTTGGATCAGTAAAGTCAGCAGGCAGCTGCTTGTTCGGGCCTGAGTACCATAAGACACTGAGGGAGGGGCCTGGAGTTACACACCCCCAAATCCTCAGTGACAGAACAGTGCAGTGTTAAATAGAGAGTGTCAGCTGAGAGACTCAGTTTGACAATAAATTTCCATGCTTTTGTGGATCTAAAATAAATCAGACTTTACAATGTACCCCTTAATGTAACTTTAATGCAGTTTTTGTGCATTAATTCCCTTCAGGTGCATTCATTGTCATTAATATTGTCTATTGGCAAACAAAGAAAGATTTCTTAGAAGAGAACCTTGCCAGCTGAGGAAAATGTTTGACTTGCTTTGGTGTTGCCAAGCAGTTTTGTTTGTATTTTTCAAGGACATTTGAACAAACAAAAGTATATCTCTGCAAATTTAATTTTATAGCCAGTGTCCCTGCTTGCAGTCTTGCACCGTACCCATTAGTTTCAATGTCTGTACTTGAAAATTGTAGGGAATATGTGCAGGATTAATAGCTCCCAATTTTCATTAATGAGTTCTAAACACTGATCAGTAAAGGGTTCACAGAACTGGCTTTCCTTATATCTTGTTTTTCCTAGTGCCAGATTTTGTCTGAGAACCTTGTTCTCAGCTTATCACATACATTAGTGTTTGTAACAGCTAGACTATAACAGCTAGACTGGTACAGACAAGACAGATACAGACAAGATACAGGCAGCATTTCATATTCCTGTGTCTTCACTTGTTCTGTGCAAAACACTTGTACCTCTCACAAATTCAGAGTCTGGGCTCCTGGGAGCTGATTATAGGAGAAGATTAAAAAGGCTGTCTTCCACACACATGTTCAGAAGCAATGGATGGCATATGCAAGACTGAACCAGCACACATCTGCTCGGAAAGGAAAAAAAATATCCCCCAATTACAAGGATATCATCATTGGTTACAAAGGAAAAACTTTGGGAATTCTATGTGTGGACACATTCACATATATATATATATATATATGTGGGATTACCCCTAAAATATGTATATATAGAGAGATATGCTTATATGTATGTATATATGTGTTTTTATATATTTAAATGTATGAAGTTGTATGTTTAAGAAAGACTTTGTTGACAGAGAAATGTGAGGCACCTTCTTCGTTTTAGGCATCCATCAGCTGGAAGAGGAACCCAACCTGCCTACACCAGGTGATGGGGAGAAGCAGAGGGCTGTGCTGCCATCCAGCGAAACCTGG
>NW_010302628.1:343-1412 GCF_000700745.2 Antrostomus carolinensis | reverse complement strand
GCCTCCGTCTTGCCCAGCTGCCCAGGCACTGGGGGCAAGGATCCTGGCGTGCACACTGTGCCGGGCAGCAGGGGTGCGCCAAGCTCCTCATCACCACTGGGCTGGGGGGCTTTGCCAGCACCGTGTGTGTCCTCCAGCTCCTCCACATCCACGTCTTCCATCTCCTTCTCATCCTCCTCCGGCTCCTCTTCATTGTCCTCTTCCACATCCTTCTCCACCTCCACGTTCTCCTCCACATCTACCTCCACATCCTCCACCTCCTCCTCATCCTCATCTTCCTCCTCATCCTCCTCATCCTCCTCCATCTCCTCTTCATCCTCCTCTTCCACATCCTTCTTCACCTCCATGTCCTTGTCCTCCTCCACCTCTACACCCTCTGCCTGTGGGGCAGCCAGGGCAGATGGGCATGGGCAGGCTGGCACTCTGAGGGGTGCCACAGTGGGACTGGCAATGCCATCAGGCCATCCATGTGCCCCGGTGCTGGTATTGCCTGTCTGCAGGTCTGCCTTTGCCCGGCTGCTCCTGGCCACTGGGCTGGGCCGCACCAGTGTCCTAGAGGGGACACAGGGCTCAGGGTCACCAGATCACCCCCAGAGTGAGCCAGGCACTGCCACCCTCCCACAGGGGTCCCTGGGCACGGTCAGTCTTTGGGGGTGGAGAGGACAGCAGGGCTGGTGACACCAGGTGGCAGCTGGTGACAGGGGACCAGAGAGGCTAGTGCCATCAGCCCAAACACCAGCAGAGCAGGTGGCACCCAGAGAACCCCATGGCAGTGACAGGGGGAATTGGGGGCTGTGTGTGTGCTTGTGGCCACCCTCCCACAGGGGTCCCTGGGCACGGTCAGTCTTTGGGGGTGGAGAGGACAGCAGGGCTGGTGACACCAGGTGGCAGCTGGTGACAGGGGACCAGAGAGGCTAGTGCCATCAGCCCAAACACCAGCAGAGCAGGTGGCACCCAGAGAACCCCATGGCAGTGACAGGGGGAATTGGGGGCTGTGTGTGTGCTTGTGGCAGCGCGTGCACACAAGCGCGCGAGCAACAGAGCAGGCACAAGCATGCTGGAGTGGCTG
>NW_010302628.1:0-253 GCF_000700745.2 Antrostomus carolinensis | reverse complement strand
CTGCAAGCGTGCCCAGGAGCAGGGGTGTCCATGCAGACACGCGTGCCCCCATGTCTCAGATGTCACAGTGTCACGGTGTTGCAGCAGACCTGTGCCCAGGCACGTGCTTAGCAGAGGGTGATGGCGTGTGTGTGTGATGCACACATGGCATATTTGTGGGCATGGTGTGCATGCTGGTGTGTGTGTCTCTGCCAGCCTGGGACCATGTATGGGGGGCTGGCACAGCTGGAGTGACATGTGCAGTCTGGGGTGG
>NW_010302627.1:0-12589 GCF_000700745.2 Antrostomus carolinensis | reverse complement strand
TTGGAAACGGAAAGATTAAATGCCAATTTCAGCACTGGCCATTAAGACGCAGGCTGAAGGAAGCAGAGTTTACAAGCAGTGTATAAGGAGAGTCTCAGGAAGAAGTTGCCTGAAAATTCGATATTTGACAAATAAACCAAAGATTATCATTGCTCTATTATTAATATTTTGCATAATTATTCAAAATAAGCTTGTGATCGCTGGAGTCACAAAAGTCTTGCGAAATAACACGCTACCACTGCGAAATAATATGGGAAATCAATCAACTACCACTCTTGGTTCTCATTCAGCCAAAACCTGTCAGAAAGATGACCTGACTTCAGTAGTATCACTATTCCACCCTTCTCCTAACAAGCTGAACAGTAATTTATATATGAAACTGTGTTCAGTGCTCTAGCTCATCTCTAAAGGCAATTCAACAATCATTTCACTTGCTGGACTGAAACTAACCCTTAACTGAATTGTAGCACAGTTCTGCAGAACATCTGCATTTCCAGGTACAGACTTGATGTATTTAAAGACACCTAAGGACACTGTGTACAGTGGGACAAGAAAATGGATCTTACCACTGCAGCTGGAACTTGATGCATTTTTGCAGCTGGGGTTCCTGGGCGTGGGTAAAATTGATTAATAAACAAGCTCGGAAACTTGTACTGTTCTACAAGTTTCATTGTTTCTTGAAAATCTTCATCTGTCTCTCCTGGAAAACCACAGATGATGTCCGTAGCAATTGTTATTCCAGGCACTCTGTAAAGAAAGTAGAAAGGAACACTGAACTAAGGAGATGTAAAAGTCTTGTTCAAAAGCTAGTGTACCTAGACTTCTAACTCTTCAACTTTATCTACAGAAACTGAAACTAAAATGATCTTTAAAAAATAATAAATGAGATTTTAATACTATTGCTCAGTAATGAAAAATGCATTTGGTACTCAGCTGAGAGCGCACAGAGCAGAAGAAAGATATTGCAGCAAATACTGGATTAGGATTGTGTCACAAGAGTGAAAACATCTGGACCAACTCATCCTTCATTGAAAATTAAAGGTGATCAGCAGAGCTTGTCAACCTCTTGAATTCTGATTGCTTAATCCACAAAATTCAGAACTTCTGAGACTCAGCCACTGGAATTTGTGAACTATTTAATGTCTTACAATGCTGCTATCAAAGTAGAACAGGACATCCAAAAGAGGGGACTGGCACGCCGTACAACCTAGTAATTCTGAACAAAACTGGCTTTGGAGCCCGTGAGACATCTCTTAGTCAAAAAACTACGGTCTTCAAACACACAGGCCCTGAGCTCTCGTGTTGTTCAGCACGGCCAACACTAACACTCCCCAG
Organism: Antrostomus carolinensis; assembly: GCF_000700745.2. Classification (NCBI taxonomy): domain Eukaryota; kingdom Metazoa; phylum Chordata; class Aves; order Caprimulgiformes; family Caprimulgidae; genus Antrostomus; species Antrostomus carolinensis. The sequence continues at coordinate 11,254 of NW_010302627.1, read as the reverse complement.
CCGCTCCCCTTGGACTGAACAGACAGACGCCCTGGCACAGCAGCTTCAGGGGCAGCCCACAGCCGCAGGGTCAGCGCAGCAGGGAGCACAGAGGGGGTGAGGGATGGGGCCCTCCATTGGAGTTGGGCCACAGTAACCATCTCAGTGGTAACGCGGCCCTGAGTGTTTCCCCAGTAGATGTTGGAGAAGCCATCGCCGCTGGGGTCGAGGCTTGCACCCAGACTGAGCTTCAGATGGTGAACACAGCTTATCCAAGCCCTGGGCTGCAGGGAGTCCCTGGGGAATCTCTCCAATGCCAGGGCAGATGACCCTCTGTCCTGCAGCCACTGTGCACTCTTGGAGGAGTTGCACCTTCAGGTTCAACAAGACCAAGTGCCGGGTTCTGCACTTGGGTCACAACAACCCCATGCAACGCTTCAGGCTTGGGGAGGAGTGGCTGGAGAGCTGTCTGGTGGAAAAGGACCTGGGGGCGTTGGTCAACAGTGGCTGAACATGAGTCAGCAGTGAGCCCAGGTGGCCAAGAAGCCCAAAAGCATCCTGGCCTGGATCAGAAACAGTGTGGCCAGCAGGAACAGAGAAGTGATCCTTCCCCTGTACTCAGCTTCGGTGAGGCCACACCTTGAATACTGTGTTCAGTGTTGGGCCCTCACTGCAAGAAGGACATGGAGGTGCTGGAGCGTGTCCAGAGAAGGGCAACGGAGCTGGGGAAGGGTCTGGAGCACAAGTGTGCTGAGTTCCCGGCTGAGGGAACTGGGGTTGTTGAGCCTGGAGAAAAGGAGGCTGAGGAGGGACCTTCTGGCTCTCTCCAGCTCCCTGAAAGGAGGGTGTAGTGAGGCAGGTGTGTGTCTTTTCTCCCAGGTAACTGGTGATAGAACAAGAGGCAATGGCCTTAAGTTGTGCCAAGGGAAGTACAGATTGGATGTCAGGAAATACTTCTTCACTGAAAGGGTTCTCAGGCACTGGAACAGGCTGCCTGGGGAGGTGGCTGAGTCACCATCCATGGAGGTATTTAAAAGATGAGTAGATGAGGTCCTCAGAGATCTGATTTAGTAGTGGACAGGTATGGTTGGACTCAATGATCTCATAGGTCTTTTCCAACCACACGATTCTATGATTCCAAGTGGAGGAGTTACAGGAAGAAGTGAGCTGGCTGCACAACACCAGAGAAGATGAAAAGGAGATAGACAGGATCTCCTCTGCAACTCAACAGCTTGAAGAGCACCAACCCTCATCTACAATAGAGAAGCAGGTAGTGTCAACCCCTACTAACAAGGGAAGTGAAACCTCTTGAGAAGGGGAACAATAGAAGCTGGTGACTTCTGACACCAAGAGGAAGGGTCTTGCCCTACGAGGGCTTACAACTGCAAAATAGATTCATCACCCTCAAAGTCAAAATGGAGCCAGATGTGCTGACAAGCAACGTGTTTGGCCCACCTAATCCCTAAACCACACCAGACTAGCAGGAAGAAGTGGTGAGTCATTGTAATGGGTGAATCCCTGTTGTGGGGGACACAGGCACCCATCTGTCAACCTGACCAACCATCTAGAGAGGTTTGCTGTCTGCCAGAGGCCAGGATCTGGGATGTTGTGGGGCTCACCTGGTCCTCTGACTACTACTCCCTGCTGTTATTCCATGTGGGCATAATTGATAGTGCGAGTGGAAACCTGGACAGTATTAAAAGTGACGACAGAGCTCTGGGGGGAAGTAGTCAAGGGCATGGGGGCTCAGGTGGTGTGCTCCTCATCAGGAAACATGTCTCTACTGAGGGTGACAGAGCACTGGCACACGTCACCCAGGGAGGTTGTGGAATCTCCCTCCTTGGAGATACTCAAAAGTTGTCTGGACACGGTCCTGGGCAATTGGCTCTAGGTGGCCCTGCTTGAGCAGGTGGGGTTGATCAGGATGACCTCCAGAGATCCCTTCCAACCTCAACCCTCCTGTCATTCTGTGACACGGCCCAGAAAAACGAGTCCTACAAGCAAAATGCCTCTCTGCATGGCATTTACAGAGCACTCTCTGGGAGCCAGGAGATATCAACTCAGTTTTCCAAATCTGACACGAGCCAGCTGGATGACCACTGCCCTGTGAGACACTGGGAAATCACAGCACTGCTTTGTACTCAGCGTGCTGGTGTAAAGTGGCAATAGTGACAATGTGACCTCTTCTGCAGAGAGGCACAAATGTGTAGTGCTCAGAAGTGCTCATGCTCCCTACAAACGCAGATGAGAGCACTCCTACAACACAGAGTTGATTCTACACTGTCAGTAACAATGATGAACTGGAGAAAATATGCTTTATGAGGAAAAGTAAGAACCTTATAAAGATATTGGTGGTATCTGACTTAAAGCTGGCCCCATTTCAAGTGGAGGGAATAGATGAGATGACTTCCAAAGGTCTCTTCCAACCTAAATAATCCTACAGTTCCTAAGCAGGCTACAGGCAAGGGAACAGCTGAGACAGATTCTTTTAGGGGTGAATGGCAATGAAGGCCACTGCCACAGGCAAAGCTCACACCTGAGCTTAAGAAGGGGTCTCCAACCTAAAGAAATGGCTGGAAGCCTTCTCTTCCCTTCATCAGGACAAGAGACAGCAGAACTGTAAATACAAACGCCTGTCATCCAGATGACATTTAGAAAGCATTTGATTGGCCAACGAGAACTATCATTTATTAGACAGAACATCACCACAGATAAAATAATGCTGTGGTTACAGTGGGTGAAGAAACTTGGGTTTGAATAGCTGAAACAAAAACTTCTTGCAACAATGAGCTCTACTGGAACAGGAGAATCTGTTGTCAAAAGACCCAAGAAAGGGGAAGCAGAGAACATTGTTTGTAGTAATTGGATGAGGTGCAGTATTAGAGGATGCAGAGCTTACATTCGCCACAGTGGTCCTTGGTAGCAAACCACAGAATCCTAGAATGGTTTGGGTTGGGAGGGACCTTTCAAGGCCATCTAGTCCAACCCCCTGCAGTGAGCAGGGACATCTTCACTAGAGCAGGTTGCTCAGAGCCCCGTCCAACCTGACCTTGAGTGTTTCCAGGGATGGAGCCTCCACTCCCTCTCTTGGCAACCTGTTCCAATGATCTACCACCCTCATATTGAAGACCTTTTTCCTAATACCCAACCTACATCTGCCCTTTTCTAGTTTAAAACCATTACCCCTCGTCCTATTGCTACCTGCCCTTGGGAACACTTCTTCCCCAGCTTTCTCATAGGCCCCTTCAGGTACTGGGAGGCCACTAGAAGGTCCCCCCGGAGCCTTCTCTTCTCCAGGCTGAACAGCCCCAACTCTCTCAGCCTGTCCTCACAGCAGAGCTGCTCCAGCCCTCGCAACATCCTCGTGGCCTCCTCTGGACACGCTCCAACAGGTACATGTCCTTCTTGTGTTCAAGGCTCCAAAACTGGATGCAGTACTCCAGGTGAGGTCTCACCAGAGCAGAGCAGAGGGGCAGAATCCCCTCTCTCGATCTACTGGCCACACTTCTTTTGATGCAGCCCAGGATGCAGTTATTGGCCTTCTGGGCTGCAGATGCACATTGGTTGCTCATGTCCAGCTTTTCATCCATTACCACCCCCAAGTCCTTTTCCTCAGGGCTGCTTTCCAGCACATCATCTCCTAGCCTATACTGATAACCAGGATTGTCCCGTGTCAGGTTCAGGACCCTGCACTCGGCCTTGTTAAACCTCATGAGGTTCACCTGGGCCCACTTCTCCAGCCTGTCCAGGTCCCTCTGGATGGCATCCCGTCCCTCTGGCACATTGACTGCACCACCCAGCTTGGTATCATCAGCGAACTTGCTGAGGGTGCACTCAATCCCGCTGTCAGTATCATCAATGAAGATATTAAACAGCACTATATCTTTTGTGACTTTTTTTTAACTTAAATCATTTTTTTCCAGTGATTGGCAATGAGCTTATATTAAAGCAAATGCCTTGGCCTCCTTTTTACAGGTGTCTGCTTATGTAGTTAGCTGCACAGGAATTTATTAGACATTACATTATGAGAATCCTCTTTCACCTTTTCCTTATGAAAAATCCCCACAAAAGAAACCAAATTCTTTCAGTTCCTTTTTGAGTTCACGAATTCAGACTCCATCACTTGTGATGAAATTAAAATGTGGCGTTTGAGTGCCAAATCAAAACCAATATAAAACTGAACATGTTCAAGGACTTGGTCCAATAATTAGAAGTGAGAAACACAAGGTGAATATTGCACAAGACAGCAAAAATCCCCAGAGCTGTTGGCTAAACAGCCCCAATTACCATCGCTTTCAGACGGACAAACTGCAAGATGTGAAGCTCTGCTTGATATCAAGTAACAATAAAACTCATCAGCTTTAAGGACTGAGTGAACAGAGGAGCCCTGTGTTCTGCAACGTGGTTTTGTTCACGTTGCAAATACCTTGTGCATTACCAGTAAGCTGATGGAAAAAAAAGTACATTGTAAATCAGTATCACACAACATCAGCTGCCACTTCTCCAAACGGGAACAGAACATTCATTACAGTGGAGAAAACCATTATAATGAAGTTATTTTAACCATTTTAACGACACTACTGGCAGCAGTCAAAGCATTTCTTACCAATGGTAGTAGTAACACCATCCTTTCGAAAGGTTTGGTTGTTTCTATAGCAACATGAATTATAAGGTCCAATCAAGCCAGACACAATAAAACACACTCTTTTTCTCCACAACACCAGTTGTCATTCAGTTAAAAGAAAATGATGTGTTTTAAAAATTCATAAACTCTACAAATGTCTGAACTCCATTTGGTGATAAGGTGTTAATTATCTTAGTAATTAGATTTCTTCCTGGATGGAATTATTACACACAAAGAAAAGCTTGGGTATGAAAAAAAAGAATAAGAACCACAGTGTATTCAGCAACAGTGATTAATTACAGTTCAATCCAGTATGACTGTCTAAAATATGACATTGCATAGTGCATTTTTATACCACTGTGATTATATTATTTAAAAAGTAATTTTAAAAGGGGAGAAAAGCATGAGATTTCACTCAGAATAAAACCCAGTTACTGACAAAAATCAAGCTCTTAGCCTTTCTCAAAGCATCGGTGAACAAAAATGACTACAATTAGTTCCACATGCCAAACATAAATTTCTTAATGAAAAAAAAGAGGAAAAAAGATATAATTGTGGAAAATAGAATACACATATACACTTGAAAATTAAAGTGACCTTTGCTCTGACAGTCTGAAAGAAAGCAGCACAAAATTCCTTCTTGTGTAGATTCAGCCGATGTTTAAAAAATTGTCCCAGCTATGAAATACAATGCAAAATTACACAAGAACCAATTTCTTGTGCATCAGCCAATATGAAATTGCTTTTTGAAACGAAATGCAGTTTATCTATTCTGAAGTAAACAAAGGGAAAACTGCTGAACATCCCCAGTAAGTATTTTGTAACATTTATTATGTGAATGCATTTACTGTAAGTCTAAAAATTCAGTTGCAGTAAATGTTTTCCTGGGTCAGTAGAGAAGCTCCACAACACACTGTTCAGTGACCCAAGAACACACAATGGGCCTTATGAAAGATAATATTAATTTTAAAAAGTAGGAAGTTGCTTAAAAGATAAAGAAGTCTGGATGTTCTGGCTAATGGAGGTGGGCAGTCTGCTTCCATACTTTCCAGCATGAAATGACTTAAACTTTGCCAGCTCTTTTAAACTCTCAGAATCCTGACAAAGATCCTGTGCAATCATTTTACCTGGCAATCAGAAATCTTGCAAGATTTTCTCTCTGAAGACAAACTATCGTCTCCATTCACTCAGCTTTAGAAACCAGGAAAAAACAGAGTCCCAAGTTGACTCTCAGCTGGAACATTTTACAATAAAATTGCGGAATTTCAGAAAAAGATGAATTTGAGGAATAATCAATGCCATGTACAAGATAATACAGTCCTAATACTTAAGAGTCCCTCAATGTTCTTTCCTTTATGTCCCTCTACATAGATAAATCCCTTCCATCCACTCAAGCAGATTTATGCTCTCTCATCCTGAACCAGACCAGCAATACAATCACCATCATCTTGGGCAGTTCTGACCATCCAAAAGGAAGTAACTACTTCACCTTACAGTAAAAAAGTGTCCATTTCAGTGCGATGCTGTAAGGACCAGTACCTCTAGGAATGATCATGAACAAGTGCTGAGAGGACAGATAACCAAAACCTCACAGAAAGGAGGAGCAAAGGTGTTTGAAAGGACACAGAAGAAATGCAACATCTTACCCTCTACCTGAAGAGGAACCAAGTCACCCTCTTGGGTCAGAGAAAAAATGTGTTCTACCTCCCAAAGTTAATAAACAGTAAGAAACCTCCCTATTTTCACAGAGCAAGATGTTCAAGAAAACCAGCAGTAGAAGTGTGAAACTTGCTAGGATTCAGGTGTCACACGGATCATTTCACGTGGTTGTGGTTACAGCAAACATTTCCTTTAGCAATGACCATTACAAACCAAATCCCTGCTCAGGGTAGAAATTATGTAAAGGAGCTAAAATGTAATTCATTGGCACCTTCAACTTCTCACGTGACCACCTGAAATTCTTTTGCATAATCACATTCTTCCCACTTCCCTCTCAGCAATTAACATTTAAATCCAGCAATGACTTCAAGCCACCAACTCTCTCTTCAGCAAGATCCCCCATCTCCACAGCTCCCAGTATAACAAAATACTGGATTAGAATAAACAGCTATAGGAATAAATTTAAAACACTGTATGTTCTTGCAGAAGGGTACAAGAACTGCCTGGGATATCTAGAGTAATAAGGTCAAAACAAAAAACGTGATGAGCTAGCAACTTCTTGATTCATAAATTAGAGATTCTCATTGAAAAAATGTTATGGGGGAAAAAAAAAAAAGTGGAATTCTTATGAAAACAAACCCAGAGTTCTCTGAAATGTTATTCCAGCCTCATATGCTATTTCATATTTTAGAACCTTTCTACAGTATATGCCGGTTTAGGGAAACTTCAAGCATATTTACAGAACCTAACAGGCACCTCAAGGTGCCATTTTGTGTCAGAGCTGAGGAGATGTTTGCATCTTATCCATGACCACACACAGTCCTCCAGAAGCCCTTTTCCCTCCTCTTCCTTTTTTGTCTCCAAAGCCTCGTCCTGTGGGATTTCTGACTTAAACTTGAATTGCTCACTGAGGAGTCACCCTAGCTGGAGCTAGCACAAGAGAAACAGACTGCTCAGCTGGAAGCACTGCTCTTTCAAAGGCTCGTAATGACATGAACCTCACCCCAACTCTCTCTTGACTACATGGAGATTAACCTGAGAGTGAAGCCACGGGAAGATCCCCCACTTCGGAAAGGGATTCAGCCTGCTTCTGATTTGAAACCCTCCTGCACTTCTCTCTCTCTCCACGGACTATGAATGGAGCACAGCACAATATACTCCTCATTTACGTGTCTGGCTTTAGGGGAGTAAACCTGAGCATAACTTCTGAAGCAGGAGGTTTTCCATCTTTTTCCGTTTCTGATTTACCCTAAATTATGCAATGGGTGTACAGACTTCTAACAAATGGATATCTACTGACAATGTTTTCCTTAGTAATCTTTTCCATATGTGTTTAAAAGGAGTCCAGGATGTACAAGTTCAAAACCTCTGTGGCAGAAAAAAGAATTCTTTTTAACCTTCATATCAATTGCTCAAGTGATTTACACATGGAGTGAGACTGGAAAGTATCTCGGTTCAATGACAATAGACATCTCATTAACATTTCTGTGTGAAACCTTTTAAATGATAACAGCCCAAGCCTTGTGGCTAGATAGGAAGTATCATTTGGTAAGATCTCTTATCCAAATGCAGCTCTCTCTCTATATACATATATATCAGAAACATTAATACTTAAGAAACCAATGTAAGAAAATAAGCAATACTATCAAGTTCACCAGAGAATTTATGTTATTAATTCTTATATGAAATTCTATTTAATGCTGCCATTTCCTTTTCCAGTGTTCAGCTGCTCTACACACATAATGACATCATCGAAATTATCAGGACAAATAGGGGCAGATTTTGCATTGAAATGTAGGATAAGTAGGGCAGACCCAGCCACAACTTCTCAAGAAAGACAATTAAAATACTACTATAAAATTTAGCAGTAAAAGTATAAATTGAAAGATAGGACGGACATTTCACAGGCTGCAATACAATCTAAAAAATCAGAGAGATAGCAAGATATTGGAGTAAACACAGCCAAGGAGTCAGATCTCAATAAAATAAAGATAAATAACGTAAAAGTAGTATCCATTTCCATTCTTCCATAATTAATATTAATATCTTTGACTTCAAGCTTTGTTCAAGTCTGAGGGACCTTTGATTTTATCAAACTGTCCATCAGATTGAGCTGATTGAAAAGATGAATTTACTGCATTTTGATAAAATTTCTATTAAATGTGTAATAAACTGTATTGGAAAAAACCTAAATGTATACTGAGAGAATCAGTATACTGAGAGAATCACACACTGAGAGAATCACACACTGAGAGAAGCGGGGGAAAGCTGTGGCCCCACTCTCTAAAAAAGCAAGCTGCTTATATTCAGTGCAAGAAAAAAGTTTCTTTAATAAACTATGATACTTAAAATTAATTATTTTTAAACTGTGTTGCATAATAGTTATTCAGGCCTTCTCTTTTCATTAGTTTTAGCAAATTTAGACCCCTTTACAGTGTATATATTTCTACTAAGTACAATAGCGTGAGATTTCACCCTGGTAGGACACCTGCTAACATCTTTTATTCATGTATGTGTTCCCATTGCAAAGCAATGACATTATTTAAAATATTTTAAAATGTTCTCTATTACTGCCTAACACAACTCCAGGTTGTCTCACAAATCAGTTCTCTTTCACCTCACAGTTTGCCTGCATCAAAGTGAAGATAACTTTGTTGTTATTGTTTGTAAAAGTCTGTAATAGCTTCAATTGTAAGTCAAATCACTTGTTTACTTTCAGTGGACTATTGAACACTGAAAACTAGCAGATGTTTAAGTAAATCATATTTTGTTTATGTCTGTAAAATGCATCATTTGAAGGTTTTGGGGTTTTTTTAAATTGCTTTTACAGATTGGATCCGGTCTTTCTGAAACTGATGCCTAAGACATAACAAACCAGACAAAAAAAAAAAATGTGATGCTGTATTGTTTATATGTTGGGGGTTTTTTAAAAAAAAAAAAAACCAAAACAGACAAACAAAACCCAGACATGACCACAGAGAAACCCCCAGAGTAGTTCTTCAGAGTATCCTGGCAGATCTCCCTGAGGAACGGTGTGTGCACATACACACATTGGGGGATAACTGGCCAGCCCATAAACCCTAGCATTTAATTTGGGAGCGATTCACAGTGAAACACTTCAGATTTCATGGGCAGCAGAACCTACACATGAAGGCCAGCCTCACAGCTCCAGAGTCACTGCCTGCATTCTGCTTTTTGCACCCCACACCTCTCAGAGCACCGAGGGTGGTGGGACCACATTGCACCCCAGCCTTGTCATCTGCAACGACTGCCAACCGATTTGCAGGTGCAGTTCAAGAGGCTGGTTTTGCACTTTGGAGTCACTAGTGGGTTTGATGCAAGTCACCTCACACAGGCTGCAGACTAGTAGCTGTGATTGAGACACACAACCTAACAGCTCTCAGAGTTTAACTGAGAGTGAGAATGGGTACTTTTTATGACTGTTCTCTTCCAAGCCTACCTCTAGCCCCTAAAAGAGCTCTGTCAGCAACTGGGCTGAAGGACACCTGGGGGCAGCTAGACCTGATTTCCAGAAGAAGGTATAAGCAGGGAGGACTCTGTGGGAGTAGAGAATGGGTCTGTCCTTGTTGTCAGGGAATAGTGACCTAGATAAAAGTGCATTTCACAATTAGCATAGCTCACTACCTGAGGATGAAAGAGTACACACAGTTTTAGTCTCCTTAAACAATTACAGTGAAGGTTGCTAGAGTTCCTACTAGATGCTTTCTTTCATAAGAAAGATTCTAATACTTCCCATTATCAATTTTCTTTTAAAAAAATAAACAGTTAAGGCTTTGACTAACTTTATTAAAATATAAGGTGTTCTACTCTTCCCATAAAAATGAAACATTTTACAGAACTTCATTACAGATTTATAACTTCAGATCATTATTGTTTTACGATTAAAAAAATGAGCAACTTAAGTCAAAAAGCTCAACATCCTTAAACTTCATTTCCATTCAATCTCTAATAAATACCATCTGCTGTGTACTTTAGGGATATAATACCCGTCAAAAACTCAGCCGTATTATGAGAACTGGCACCAAGTTGATCTGAAATGCATATTTGAACAGATGTGTTTAAATTACATCTCTCCGTCTATCCACACGCAGAAATTCAGAGTAAGCGTGTGTTGATTTAAAATGCATAAAAAAGGGATTTGGAGATGCATCAAAAGTGAACAGCATCTCAATGGATCAAGGCTCGCATTACTAAAGGTCATCACTAAAAATAAAGTTTGAATTTATTAAGGGTTGCACCGGGGAACTGTTCTTGGGAACTGACTTAATTTTTGCTGCACTAAAGCAGCTGGTGAAATTACACTGATTTTCTATGACCCTTCACTGTTTAACATTAGAGCTGTCAGGCATGGTCAGAAACCATCTCAGCCACGAGTAGCCGAGAATATGAGATACTTTTTCTCAGTCTGACACAATGCTTATCACCCACACTAAATGTCTTGGGCTCTGAGGACCCATCCAAGTCTGTTTCAGTGACAGTCATTGAGCTCTTCACTCTGACACAGAAATCAGGCATATAAACCAAAATTATTAACATGCCTTTTTAGCATGATGAAACCAAAGGAAAAAAATTGCAAGCAGTGCTCCATTAAAAAAATGCTAATGCAAAATAAATTAAAATCTTTCTGAACTTGTGTTTTCCCCTCTCTGTAATCTATAATCCTGTAATGTGTCAAGGACTTTGAAGATCAAAGAGAGATCAGACCAAAGGTCCACCTAAGCCCAGCAGTGTACTGCTAGCAACAGGGAGAAGCCCAGGGAAGTGTTTCAGATGCAGAGTCCCCCAGAATCCCTTCCTCCTTCCAACCTTCATTTTGTCAGAGAGGTGCTTTTGTAACCAGTAGCCTGTGATGGACTTCTCCATTAACTTGTCCAGTTTCCCATTGAATCTAAACCCCTCCATATCGTAACCACAAGAGAAAGGGAAGGAAGGAGGGAGGCAAGGAGGAAAGGAAAGGAAAGGAAAGGAAAG
>NW_010302626.1:0-8313 GCF_000700745.2 Antrostomus carolinensis | reverse complement strand
CCGAGCCTTTCCTACCAGGAGCTCAAGGACTTGAAGAAGACCGACGTCCTCCACATAGATGTGCGGGAGAGGTGGGAGATCGACAGATTTGGGAAAATCCCAGCGTCCATCAACATCCCGCGTAAGGTGCTACCGCTGCTGTGCGGGCACTCGGGTGTTCCCCTTTGCTTGATGGTCACCTCTGTAGGGAAGTGGCGGAAAGCGGAGCTGTGCTAGACAGCTGCTAGCAGGTTGTGAGGCTAAACTTCTCCAGAGGAATCAGAAGCCTTGCGGTGTCAGCCTGTCTGGGGATGGAGAATAAACGAGAGTTCTTCTTTTCTGTATTTTTCAGTGGGTGAATTAGTGGAAGCTCTACAGATGGACCCAACGGAGTTCAAGGAGCAGTACCATCAAAGGATGCCAGCCAAGTCAGACCCTGTGGTTTTCTCCTGTTTGGCAGGAACAAGAAGTAAACAAGCACTCGGTTTTGCCAAGTCCTTGGGTTTCAGCAGGTATGACTTGTTTAAGTAAGGATGGGATTAAAGCAGCTTCCCCCATGAAGCAGAACTCATACTCAGCTTCTTGTGGGCAATGGTGAAAATTTAAATGTGGACGTTTAAATGAACAAAACGACTATTGAGTTAAGACACCTCCTCTTGTCTCCACTGAACCTTGAAAGGCACTGTTGGGTGTTCCAGCAAAGTGAGGTGCATTGCCCTGTAAAACAACCCCTAGGCAGCTCTGTGCCGCGGGTGACACAATCTGCTGCAAGACCATGCTGCCACTGAAGGGTCCTTCTGCCTCTTAGGGCTCCCTTGCTGAGACCTTGCTTACTTTTACAGCTTCATAAGAGTAGGACCAGTGGTCCTAAGACACAGGATGATTGGAAAGGTGGAGAACTGCTTGCTTTGGTAGAAGTGCAGTCTTAAATTAGATTAAATAGTTTATGAAACCACACCCTTTGCTAAATTGCAGTTCCACCTATACAATTCAACTGTTGACAAAGTACGCCTTCACTTTCTGTACAGCATTGGATTGTTTGCCAGGAGTAAAGCAGTGAAGGCAACAGCTAAAAAGACATTGATAGAGTGAAAGCAAAAGCAGCATGTGGTTGGCAGAAGCATTACACCTATGCCAGAAGGTGCATTGGTGGCTTGAAGACTGCAGACAGAATTTTAAAAAATTGTTGTTTGCTTATGTTTTCACTGAACTGCAATTCATGAACTGGAATATCCCTGCTAATTCTAGTCAAAAGCATGGATCCATGTTCTTGTTTTATAAATATATTTTTGTTAATGCAAAATACCTTCCATTACCTGTTTTTCATGCTTCCTAATTGCAGGATTCAGTATTGTTCTGCATGGTGGGTTTTTGTTTTCCAGAGTTTAGTTTTGTGCAGGCTTATGTCAGATCTATAGAGCATGTAGGTTTGCAAGGAAGTAAAGAGCAATGTGCTGCATTTATTTAATGACATCTGAAGTATTAGGCATAGTAATATGTAAATGTCCCACTGCAGTGAGTCGGTGTTGAAGTAGCAAACTGTTTCATTGATCCAACTGCTACTACTTGCTTGATGTTTGATCTCCAGCATTGTGTCATTTGAAAAAAATGTTATAGAACACACTGCATGGAAGCAGGCAGCATTAGAGTACAAGGAATGTACATCTGGCTCATTGAAGCTAGGTACAAGTGTATTTGCAGAGAATTTCTGTATGCTGCTGTTGTTTGGTTTTGTTGTTTTGTTTTGGTTTGTGTGCCATGTCCTCTTAGATACAAGGTTAAGAAGAACAGTTCTTGAAAGAGATACCTTCTGCATATTTTCAGAGTTCAGCAGTATGCTGGTGGCTTTGAGGACTGGGTAAAACATGAACCTCCAGAGAAAAAATGAAGATGACTACCCTGACCCTTAGCCCCTTGAAGGCTTCAGGATGGTTTGTAGGTTTTAGCATTCCAACTAGGGGCATTCCCCTTCCAGAACACAGCCCACTCCTGTTTTCTTGTGTAAATGGACATTCACCTTCAAATAGCCATGCATATCACCTGCTTGGTTTAAATTACATCTAAACACTATGACATGAACAGAGGATGCTAAATTTGTTCAGCGTTTACTCTGGGCTGTTTTTTTGGTGAAAGTATGTGAAGAGAACCTAAGTGCTTATTATGTTCACTAAAATTTGTGTGTGATGTAGTTTATGACTGTTTAAACTAACAATGATAAGACAAATAAAATTATCCTTTCCCAAATAACAGTGTTGGGTAGTTTGTTTAGAATAGTTAAAACTGCAGATATACTAATGGAATTCAAGTAACTGCCCTAAAGTTTATTATACTGCATGCATAGCTGGAGTTTTAAAATAGTTGCTGTGTTATCAAAGAGTACGAGTACCAATTTTTAGGTTTGTACTATGTGATTGTAAGGCCAGAACTGGCCTGAAAATACAAAGGGAAACTGACCTGATTCTAGAATACTTGGTGTTCAAAATTATGTGTGATTCCTTATTTTAAAAGTGTATCCCATTTTTAGACACAGATCTGCTTCTGAGCACAAAATACTACAGCATTCAGTCAACAATTTCAGCTCCCTCAGCAGCTCAGTATCAAGTGAGAACTTGCCTATATTTGAAGTTATTATTACAGAGATGTAATCATTTTAGGCTGGTAAATTTGAGGTGTCCAAGGAATTTACTAAACTCCCTTCCTTCTTTTATGTATGTTAATTTGTGTGTATTAAACTTAAAAAAACCAAACAGCCCATCCCATCCCCACCTGTAAATTTGCATAGTCATAATTTTAAGGATTTCTTAGTTTGTTTTTTAATGCTGTTAGCAGTTCGAGGGAACTAGCAAAAGTGAATTGCTTTGGCCTCTAGAAAACTAGCAGTTGTCTTTAAAACAAAAGTCCTAGCACGGGAGTTCAAGACTCTGCAGGATGTCTGGAAAAAGGAATTAAAACTTGTGGTTCTGTTGTACTGCGTATTGCAGGCAACGTGCACTTATCCTACAGCTCTTCCATTCCAACAGTGCAGTCTGCATGGTGAGAAGAGGACCTAAAAAATACACCCTGTCAAGTTTACAGAACAGGGAAGAAAAAGTAACTGATCTTACTAGAATTTTATTTGTAGCAAGTCCTGCAGCCTCTCTACAATCATTTGTTTCTAGAGGAGAACTCCTGTAGTTGGCAGAGCCAGCTGTGTCAGCTGTGCTACCCTGATGGTGTATCTTACAGGGGTTTCTGTTCTCATGTCTTTGCTAATAATGAGGGACCCTGTGGTGTAGCTGCCAGAATAGTGAATAATGACTGCATTTTTCTTCAGAGTCACTTTCATTGACTTTCGAGCAGTCTTACTGCCATACTTTTATTCCAATCCATTTAAAAAAAAAAAAAAAAGTCAACTTAAGAACCAGAATTTAGACTAATTTCCAAAATACTGGTTTAGTTTAACTGATGAATTAACAGGAGTAAGATGAAATTAAAATGCTAGGATGAGTATGGGTGTTACCTTGTTGTGGTCAATTACTCTGCAATTCTCATTATCTTACTCCTAAAAAATCTTTTTCAGACTGGATTTGCCTGTTTAACATGACCCAGACTATCAGTTTCTCAGTGCTGTGGGCACATAGTGAAAGGGGCAACTGAAGCCCATGGTTGGCTGCATTGTGCCAGGCCTCACCAGGATGAATGATGCCTTTTGATCTAAATCATCCAGGTCAGATTGTATAGAAAATTTGAGACACGCTGAAAGTACTTAGCTAAACGTGGAACTAATCATGCCTCGCTGATTGACCAAGCCACCAAACTTCGGTGTAGAGGTGAACAAAGCAAGGTGATCTCATCAACTAAACTTAGTCACAATGTAGACAGAAATAGCCAATGCTTCCTTTTGTTGCTACAATGAAGTTTGTTGGGAACAGCTACAACTACATAGCCACAAAAAAACGAACAACAAACAGTTACGTTGGGTCACACCAAGCTCTGTCTAGCCCATTATTTTCTGTTTGGCAGCAACTGGTAATAAATGACTGAGGAAGAGCATAAAACAGGGTAAGTATGTAGTGATACAATCCCCAGATTATTCGCATTTACAGCTCAGAGTGCTTTGATACTTCCTTCAGGCCTTGCATATCTTGGAATATTTGGGTATTTGTAAATTTTCAATCAACACAAACTCCCAGCAGTCACAGCAGGCTGCATGGCATTTAACAAGGTGTTGTGGGAAAAATTATTTCCCTTTGTTGGTTCTCAACTTGGGCCATGTACTGTTTTCATCTGATGCCCCTGCTGGTTTCGTCAGCAGTGATGGAACAGTTGTCACCCCATCAGTCTTCACACCACTCATGATTTTTCTGGACCTCTGCTATCTTTTCTGAGATGAAGAGTTGTGGAATTATTTGGGTTTTTAATAGGAAAGCCACTGTATAGCTCTTTTTTATTTTCACTAGTTTTTATTAGTCTTGGTAGTTTTTTGCAAGGTATTTCTCAAACTATTTGTTGCTTGTCAAAGATGATGATCCTCTCTGTGTCTTCCTTATGTGGATATAACTTGCTTTTCAAATTATGCTTTTTGAGTTAAATAACTTGTCTGATCCAGTTCAGTTTGCTTCCTTTTAGATTTTTCCTTGAGTCTTTCTGGCATAGATGGCCTGTGTTTGCTTTGACACTCCACTGGCACCTGTAACCATATAATCTATGAAGAGTTTCAGCTGTCTCTCTTTTAATGAGATACCTGATTTTTATGCATTTCTTTCCTTGGAAATGAAGCACAGTAAAGGTGAATTTTTTCTGCCTGTTTGGTAGCAAAGCTGTTGAATTCACATTATGTTCCATTTCCTGTTGTTCCAATTTACATTTTTTTTTTTTTTTTAAATAACTGACATCACTGAACCCAGTTCCTTTAACTGCATTTTACTGCCTTTCCCTGTTTACACTGCAATCAGAGCTGGTAAAACAATCCTGACCTCCCCAGTAAAGAAATTACTTAAGATACTTCTATTTACCATCAAGAAGTTCCTGATATTTTTGCTCTGAGGTTTAGGTCATATAGATAATTTAGGTGTGAAGTAAAGTCTGCAAAGGCTTTTGAGCAGAAAGAAACTTTTAATCACCCCAGCCAGAATTCTTCATTAATAGTTTAAAACTCCTAATTTCAAAACATTAGCTTTCTTAACAGATTACGTGATATATGTGAGAAGACTGATGTTTAACTAAAGAGCAGTTCCTGTTTAAGAACTCCACACACTGGTCAAGTAGCATTGATTTATTTCTATTCCCCAAGTCCACATTACAAATAGCACATATTAGACTTCAAGAAACAAAGGCAAATAGTCAAATTCCACTTCATCAATCAAGTGTCTATAAAAGGTATGGATCAAATAGCAACAAAAGTAGCAAAGACCAAATTGTATGTATTTTCTATCTCACCAAAGTGGTTTGGGCTTGTTGACCTTATGTTTTTTGAAAATAACCTGAACAGAAATAATTGCTAGTAGCCTAATGGGCTACATACAAACACACTTCAGTTATATTTCACCAAATTACCAGCCAATTACAAAGACAGGTATTTGCAAAACCAGGGGTTTTTAAAGGGGACAGTTTTTTGAACCAAGACACATCACAGAGCAAGGGTTTTCAAGAATTTCCTTCCAGTATTTCAGACCAGTGAAATGTGTTGCTTTGGAAAAAAAAAAAATTAAGAACAATGTTACTGCACTTTATTTTATCATTCCATTTTTATACTTGGACAAGTCGGCATTATCATTCGAAATGAAGTTGTACAGAACTTAACTAGAAACAAAGCTACCTAAAAATCAAGAAATTTGATTTAGGCCAATTCCTGACTTCAGTGGGATATCTGCCTGAGTAAGGAACACAGGATATGGCCGTCTCTTTAAAGGAATCTCATTTTCTCCAGCACATAGTTAACCAAGGAATCCCATTTCAATTATTCTAAAGAGTTGCTCCTAACATCACAATTAAAATTAGCCAGTATGAAGCTCACCAAATGCTTGATCCTCTTAAATAAACTCTCTAATGAACCACACAAATTCACACTAACAGTGAAGGCAGACTAACAGTGTATACCTTTGGAAAAAAAAAAAATCCACCATTAAAAACAGCAATCATATCCAGACTTGTACTTGACTGTGAAATATTCCAACTGTACTATACAGTACATTTACTTGCAAAAAAATAAAAATAAAAATCATAGTATGTTGGGTTTTTTTAATTCCTAACACTTGAAATGTTTAAGAAAACTGCAGACTCACTATACATATTGCACTTCTCTGGTAAGCCGGGCTACTATGCTTCATGGCAAAAACATCCCAGTACATCTACTGAGTAAAACAGAGTTTTTCTAATCCAAAAAAGGAACTGGATTTCTTTCCTGCAGCTTTCATTAAAAATGTAACAATATTCTTTGCAAGCTTTCCTAGGATTTGTTTCTGAAGGATTGCAGTGTTACTTGTTACAGAATCCTTTTTTTTTTTAAAAAATCAACAAAACTCAAGGTAATGATTTAACATACAGTGCACGATCTTCCTTCAGTCACAAACAGAATGAAGACAACACAAGTCATTAATACAGTTACACTTAGGCTTCAGGTTACTGTTGCTTTAAAAATAGTTCACTTCAATGGCATGTTACAAGTTTTCCTCAAAGCAAACAAAACCAATAATGAACTATTTGGTTTGTGTGGATAGTGTTAATCTTTTGCAGCTTGGTTTGATTCCTTACACTGAAAAATTTTAGTACGTTTGCTCCAGCGTCAGAGAAAATGATGCAGTTTTAGAGAAAAAGCTTTCAAAATGCTTGACACAAACAAGCTATTCTTCGAGTTCTTTGTCAAAGATGTAACTAAAACCTTCTGTCCATTTCATGAACACAGGAAAGATCCCAGGATGTCTTGAGTCAATGTGGTCCATAAAGAAATTCTTTGGAATGTCTTAAGACTGGCTGTAACTAGAGTTCTGGCTACCGTTTGGACCCTGTTCTCCTTCACTGTTATAAAATAAAATAGAAAATAAATAAATAAATGTCTTTAAAAAGAAGCATCATATTGCATTTTTGTCTTTTTTAAATTAAAAAATACAGTATTCTGAAAGTAGCAAAAACCTTTTGAAGGAAAATATTTCAACATATACATAAGTAGGTTAAGATATTTTGCTCAGTTTCATAAAAAATGCAAAGGTTATCCCCAGCATGCATAACTAACCTGTGTATTTATTTGAATAATAATTTCAATATATCTCCATGCAGCTGCCTGCTGAATCTACTTCTGAAGTACAGATTTCAAAGTTCACATCACACAATGTGATAGCATGTGCATAGGAATTTGCATGTGCAGATTCCCAACAGTGATATTTAATCACAGTGATTAAATACGACATCAAGCAGGCCCAGTTCCAACGAATCTGTCCCAGCCACAGAGCCTCACACCACGGTTCCTTACATGTGCTAAGCTGTATTGATCACTTTCTAATCACATTAACACTCTCCATAAAACAATGTCCTGCTTCTCACTAGCTCCTAAGCAATCAGACTGGCTGTTTGTAAGAGAAAGGTCTGCACTATAAAAACACCTGTTATACCTCAAATTAAACAGTTACCAATTCTTAAGATAGTAGTCCATTTTTTCCCATATGAAAGGTGTATTAAGGAAGTACAGTACCTGTTTGGAGGTGGTTTTGGTTTAGGCATTTTACTAAGAATAGTAGCCATCTCTTTCCTCTCATCAAAATTCTTCCACTGCTCATACAGCTTCAGAATAACCCTGATTATTTCTAAAATCTGATTACAAAGAAAAGAGATCCTGAAGTCAGACACAATAGTGATTTTATCTTTGTCATAGTCAGTTTAAGTGTGTAATTAAACATGCCCTGAACTGAAATTAAGCAGCACAATTTTCATATCATAAACAGAGCTGTCTCACATTTAATCTGGTCTGGCAATCAACCACATCTATAATTAGGGGTTTTTTATTTATTTGTGAATGGAAGCTTGAATAAAATACTTTCCCTCCCATTCAGTTGTACATACCACTTCTCCTCCCCTAGAAGCCGAATAGCTTTTTATTTATTTATTAGCTTATACCTATGCTACTGGGAAAATATAGACTCCTGGCAGCATGACTGCAGCTAGATGACCAGGGATTAGAAATACAGTAATTGATGATTATCAATGTTCTATACACACCAGAGGCACAGTGTAGGGGAAAAAAAAGCCCCAAACCACAAAACATTGTTCTCAACTCCTTCCCTCCAAGAAATAAAGAACCAAGAAGTGTCTAAATACTTCTTATTCTTACTATATTCTTGTTATTCTTATTATATAAATATA
>NW_010302625.1:27385-48287 GCF_000700745.2 Antrostomus carolinensis | reverse complement strand
AGCCCGCGGCAAACCGGGCCGAGCGGCCAGGACCCAGCCTGGCAAGGGGCTGTCCGGAGCTAGGCACGGCTCCGCGTTAGCTGCCCGGTGTCACACGTGCACTGCACGGGAGTGAGCAGCCTGGCCTGACAATGGGAACCTAACACAAACTGCTGATCTGCACTACTAACTTTTAATTGAAATATTTTAAATTATGTATTCCTTCTTTCATGGTAAGAAATAGGAAATCCCCTCCTTTCAGAGATGTTTTTGTTCCAAAGACAGGTGATTACTTTTGTTTTCCTCATTTACCAAGAGTAGCCCAGTTACATGCACATTACTGTGATGCAATACACAACCTTCGAGACCATACGGTAAAGCTATTCCTCATTTCTACAAAAACCCAGCAAGAGATCAAAGCTGACCCAGTTCTGCTGCAGCTCTGCACCCTGACCATCTCGGACTGCCCAACGGATTCTGTGTGATCCATACAGATCCAAGACTTCCGTATGGAAACGCACCTCCCTTGCCACCAGCAAAGCTCAGGCTTTACTAATAGTGGCAGCTGTGTATGTGTTTACACACAAAACCAGGCTTACAGGATACACGGGACAGGCAGAATGGTTTGCTAGGTTTTACACCTGAAGGTTAATACCAGTAAGCTTCACTTATTTACATTCAGATCCATTTTGTGTTTTATTGAGGGGTTTTCAGAGTGGTCCTCCCTGACAGCTTCTGCCACTGTAAAACTAGTTGCCCGTGCAAGAACAATTCTTTTTCTTTTAATAGAGGACTGAAATGGAGCACCAATGTACACAACAAGAACTTACACTCTTCTATTTCCATTTCGATCACATTTTGACCTAAACACAACACCATGCAGATATTTTTGCATGGGAATATGGTGTATTCTCCATAAATGGCTCCATCACTACAAAGTCAGAGCTAGTTGTTTTGTATTTTCCATATTAAAAAAAAAGTATCACACCTAGAAAGCAAGAGTGGCACTTAATTCTTTCAGACACAAAGCAGTACAAAGTGGCCACACAACTCTTAACTGCCACTGCTATACTTAAAAAAGATACCGCCTACAGACCAGAGTAGCAAGGTCATCAGGGAAGTCTTAACTATCCAATCAAAACAAATGAAAAACAGAAAACATGTCAAAAGTTATCAGTATGTCAGAGTAGTGCTTGCTATTAATTTAAATAAAAGTATGAAGTCATACCTCTGTGCTTGCTCATCACTTACTGTCACGCTGCAGACAAGCGACGTCCAAACTCCTTTCCCAGAGACTGATGCTAGTCTCTCTCACATTCACTGGGGACTAGAAATGTTTACATCCTGTACAGAAATTTGTCAAAACACACATAATTGGGGAGTTTTGCTAGTGGTGGTGAGGTTTTTTTAGGGGGTGCAGTTGGAGGCTTTGTTAAATAGAACACTGCAGCAGGATCAGCTGTACTTACAGGCTCTCAGGAAACTTTTTTTTCCGTTTTGTGAAAATTTTCAGCTTATTTTGCAAAAAGACTGCTCTCCACACTTACTAGCATAGTTTAACAGTGGGCAGCTGTTACTATCACAGGCCAATACTCCATGCCATCCATGCCCATTAAACAACAGGAGTTACATTTATATGCCACCAAACCAGAAAACAAGTTTCTAGTCTCCTGAAAACAAACAAAACCCACAGGCTTCTTTACCAGCAAAGTGCCACGTAAGGATGTGGGACTAGGGAGACCAGATCAAGTAAGTAAGCTTTCTTATTCTGGGGAGATCGACATAGCTGCATAGATACTACTGCAATAGTTCACGTCTAAGTTACCTTTTCAAGACTGCCTAGAACCATGGAAATGTCAAAATTTATTTATTTATTTATTTATTTTTAAAAAGCCTGTATGTAAAATAGAACTCAGACATATAAGGCTGTTCTCATCACTCCTGCATTCTCAGCAGACAGCTGAAGTGCTATAAATAACTTCAGTGTGCTGCTGGTAAATAGAAAGTGGTGCTGATACTGGTGGCACCAGTGGGACTGCAAGTGATGTTCAGGGAAAAGGGCTGTAACTCTTCCTTCTGGCACAGGCTCCGATGCTACTTCAGTAATCAAATATGTAAATTCCTTTATTGCCAATTTAGTTAATTCTACCTTACCCTCTTATTCTGCAGTGTGATGAACTTGAAATATTTGGTCATTAATTCAGTAAGGACAAAATTAAGTATAATTAGGAGGAAAATCACTGCAGCCAGCTCCACTGTTGCATTATCCATACTGGAAGTTCTCCATCAAGCTCTGTTACAAATGCTCTTTCTAACAAAGAAATTTCTTTTCTTCTTCCTTCTGCAAAGAAGGAATTTCAATGCCAGGTTTCCACTCTGGGAAGACTACCTCAAAACAATTTAAGTCTTTGGAAAGGCTTTTAAATGTATGTAGGCTTAGTTTTAAGTGGATGCTACAGGTTTAATTAAGTATCACTACTGGTAATCCAATGCCAAGATATAAAAGCACCTACCAAACTGAACGCTAGATCTCATTTTCCTTAAATTCTACAGCCTGTTTCTCACTTAGATCTTCCCCCAGATTCTAAGCCTTAAAGTTGAAAGGAAGAAGGGTAGGTCATAATTTTTCTAGGAAGACATTGCTTGGTTTTTAATGCAATTTAGAAACCAATACATTAATCAACATGTTTTAAACCTGCACTAAACAGGCTGTAATTATATAGAGTTTTCACAGCCTATCGCATCTACTGTGCTCAGCAACTTTTGTATAATATGGACAAGTGCTGCAGAATACTGTAAAGACAAGGTACCTTAGCAGAATATTTAAATAACAGGGGGTTTTGTTAAATTATTTTTAAAGAAAATTTAGTATGAACTCAACACCCAAGAAAAAAGATATTATCAGTAGTCAGTAATAGACTACAGTTTATTTCCTTAGGAATTTATTTTTTCACTTGTCTAGCTAATTGCTATTCAAGTCAATAAAAAAGACCCTTAGAACATAGCAACAGAACTGCAGGTTTCTCTAGTGGGAATGATTCGCTGCAACAGATACATTAAGCACGTGGAGAGGTATATGGTGTTTAACCTCACAGAGAGGAACCTATCTTCAGGTTTTATACACATTTTTCAAGTCTATTCAAATAATGTGAGTAAAACTAAAGTGATCCCACTGGTTTGTGTGTCTGCTTAACTCCCCTCTCCCCAGCCTTTACTTACTGTAAGAGCTCTTGCCGGCCATCACATCCTTACACTACCTTCAGAGCAGCAACAATGCTCAGCAAATTTTGTCATGCTGAGAAAAGTAACATACTCCTGAATACAGAGAACTACGGCAGCATTAATGCTTTACAGAAACTGTTACACCTCCAAGACTCTCTCCCTGCTACTCACAGTTCTTTTATTTCAGTTGTTCCCAAGTGAGCAGAAGTCCCATCCCTCATGTTTGTCATCCATCTATCATGCTTCCCCCTCACCCCCAGCCCAAATAAACTCAGGACAGATATATATCAGGTCACATGAGAGACCACCACAAAAAAAAAAAAAAATCAAGCAAGCTGTTGCAGACAATGAAAACGTATTACTCTTCTGGTTTGATAATGGTCTGTAGTGATACCAAATACTGGCATTTATAATCCAAAACCAGATGAAATGACTAGAGGTTCCAAAGTACTCTTGACTTACAAATTTCTTCACAGAGAGCAAGCTACAATGCAAAAAAAGCAAAACCAAAAAACTATGATGTACACACCAAACCTGCTACAGATCCCTAACCATAAGCAGAACACCTTATTTCTTCATATGAAGGTGTAACATCTTTTTACCACTTGCATGAGTTATACAGAATGGATGATCTGGTGAGATCCAGACTCTGTTATGCAACACAAACCATTGTTATTCCCTTGTCAGCAACCAGCAACAGCGACAGATACCAAACCCGCCTTACTGGCAGCCTCTGTGGGCCAAGGGAACAGTCAGACATTTTGCATTTGTCTCCACTCTTCCACTGTCACTTTGTCAATGCTGGAGTTGAGGTGTGACAGGCAGTTAGTGCTGCATAATAAACTTCAATGGGAAACCTCATATAAATTGTCACAGGGCAGATTAGAGCAATCAAGAATGAGCATTAGTGAATTAACAACTGATAATGTTCACCTAAAGTTTGTTCTTGTCATTCTAAGCATAAATTGTGCTTTCTGCTCTCTTCCCCAAGTTCACATAGTGGCAATTCTAGTCACACAGCAGCATGGGAAACTACGTGTTTCTCAACTTTTGGTCTCCTTTATTACTCCTGGAGGAACAAACTAGGACAATTGCACTTGTAGACGCAGAGGTTCTGTTTTGGACCTGTTCTCTGCATCGTACACAGTAAGAACTGTTACTACTTAAAGTCACTGATAGACAGCTGTATGTGCTAAAAATCCATTTCACAGCAATTTGAAATGATCTATAAGTGTTTCAAGTTTTATTAAGGTAAGTAGGATAATACCATTGCTTCCTACCCAAAGACCTTTTAATCTTTGTCAAACTAGGTTCCAAGCCAAATTCAGTGGCCAAATTCCCATTGTTATTTCAGTGCCACTGAAATGACAACTGTTTGGCATAGAGTCGAGTAGTCCACAGTATTCAAGTCAACAGAAAAATTTAATAAATAAAATTTATGTCTGCATGTGTGTGCACAAACAACCAGCTTCATATACTTTCACTAATATTAAGTGTATTTATTCTCAGATGCTTGCTCACAGGGTCATAATGCACAGTTCATTTGGATATAATGAAAAAGAATTTTACCCATTTGTTTGATCTTGTCAATGGATGGAGCTAGTTCCCAGAGAACCCCATACATAACAGACCACCACCAGCTCTCAGTGAGGCTTCTACAAATGCTTTCTTCACAGGTGACTTAGATACTAAGAACACATTTTTTCAGACATGCTTATTTTATTCTCCAAACCTGTATGGCTTTTCTTTCTGTCGTCTGGTCCAGGTTACATTACAGCAGAGAATCTTCATCCAGACCCTGAACACTGATGATTTGCTTCACCTAACCCAGGTTGACAAGAACAGAGAAGTACTTCTACAACCATAACTTGTTTGTGTATGTGTAGCTGAATACTGGTGACTACTTTTCTTGATAAAATAAAAAAAATTTTTTTTTTTAAATAATCCAATAATCCAAGTCAGAGAAATGACCAGTAATTCTGTATCCATTGAGTATGTTTCCACCATTGAAATAATTTGTTCAGAAATGAGCAAGAGGCTTGAGATTTACATTATTAAAACTTCTGTGCAACTTGTAGGGCTAAAGCTGGCCAGGACACCACTGAGACAACTAGGAAGAACTGGGAGATCCAGTTCTTGAAGTTCACATTAAATAATGAATAGAGAACTATAGTAAACTGAAATATTACATGTGAACTTACCTCCTGCAGAGCCTAGCCTATATAAAATACATAAGGAACGTAATCTCTTGCAAGCATGAAAATTTAAAAAAACATTGGTATTTTAAAATAAAAAAACTGTTATATTAACACATTTATTCCCAATGGCCATGTTTTAACCCAAAAGCATTGGGATCTGACAATAAGGAAAACATGCATGTGCTTTAAATTAGCCACTTCAATAAACATTGCTATAGGTAGACATTTGAGATGCTGTTTAGCAGTAGAGAATTGAAACATCTTTGAACAGCACCAACTTTCTCATTTCATTTATGAAATGAGAGTGGAGCAAAAGCTGTCACTTTTTTTTTCATTTTGATAGAAAGACATGACCCTCCACTCTTCAAAAGAGGAGCAGAAAGATATTACCTGGATCACTACAGTAAAAGCAACTCAGGACAGTTAACACCTTACAGCATGCTAGACTCAGGATGTCAAACACAAATGACATAATTGCAAATAGTCCATGCAGTGTAACTCCAGGGTTCCTCAAGTCCAACTGACTCCTTCTGCAGTGCTTCACATACTTCTTACTAAGAGGTGAACTAGAAAAAAACACTTAGAAATTTTAGCATTAGAATTTTCTCCAAGATGCTCTGCATGCCATTTCTGAACCTTCCTTTCTGCTGATTCAAAAAAAATACTACTAACGTATTATCATTAAGACAAATGAAAGATGCCATCCCAACATGAACAGGTTTTTTGCTATTTGAATTTTCTGCCTGCTTTTAGAGTTGAGATAAGCCATGAGGAGAGTAGTAACAGGAGTGAGAATTAATTTTCTCAGGTAAGCCACACCTGAGAAACAAACTAACTGGTCAGTAAAAGTACAGAAGGGAAACATTAGGGTTATGTACTGTTTCCCAGCATTATTTAAAAGTAACTTCTAGAATTTATTTTCTCTCATAGAATAATAGTAGCTTACCAGTTAGCCACCAAGTATTCCAAAGAGGTCTGCTAATGGAATTCTGCAGTAATATCTTTAAAATTATGTAACTAGACTATGTGTAAATCTACATGCTAGAATACTACCAAAATATTTGGAAGAGTAGGTATAGTAAGTAAACTACCACCAACATAGTGGTTCAAGGGACTAATTTCCAATAGATCCACACTGGAGTTCTTCATTTCAGAAGCCTTGCTGTAGATAACTCCAACTGACTCAAGAGCTCTGCTTCCTGTCTGAACATATGGCAGTATCCAGCTGTCTACTTACATAGAAAAAAAATTGATTTTGTCATGTTCACATAAATGCATTTCAGAAACAATAAGGTACTACAATCTCCTTTATTATTTTAAAAACAGTTTTATTCTGTATATTTAGAAATGTGTAATTTTAATAACTGCAGAGAAAAAAAAGTCAGCCACACCTGAATAGCTAATAACTCATTAACAGAATGCAGTGGTATATTATCTAAACAGTAGTAGTGCCATTGTGCCGTAATAAATTGTCTATTAGTAAAAAAATACATTTCAGGGCACATAGTACAGTATCCTTATGACAAATTACAGTAGGGATACTTTTCAAGAATTTAATCAAAGTAGAGAATTCCAAGTTATATTCTTTAAATGCAGCACTTAAAAAGGTAACAACTTTGTGCATTTTTTAAAAATGTCCTTGTTCATATATTGTAGAAATGCTGCTTTATTGCTGCAGATGTCAAAGTTCAAGGCTCAAAAGGTATGAGAATACAAACATATCCTTAAGAAACTTTGTTTGTTTTTATATATATTTATATATATAAAAAGGTAAAGCTTATAAAAGTTAATTTACAAACCAAGAACAAAAGTGGTATGCACGCATTATATACAAGCAGTCTATAACATCTGTAAATTTTCAAATGCATAGCAGAAAACATACCATCATTTTCTTCTGGTTCTCTTCTGGCTGATGAACACAAACAATATCGGTTCTCTAAACCAAACTCACAAGTTTTTGTGGTTTGTTTAACCCCCTCCGCCCCCACCCCCTTTCCCCAGTCTCTCATGATATATTATCTAGGTAAGCACGAAAGCCATACAAACTTAATACAGAGAACTATGAGAGCTAAGACTATTAAAAACATGAGGGTAAGGCATCCCTGCTGGTTAATAGGTCTGTAATAATGTGGTTAATTTACAAATCCACAGAGGCAACTGAACCATAGTCATCCCACATGCTTCTCCCCCCTCCCTCTTGTTCTCATGACAATGTTTCCATATGCAGTAAGTAGATGTGTTTGCATTAGCCTTTCAGCAGAGGAAAATGCCTAAACTGTGCTACCCCAAGCTGACTGCCATTTCATTGGACATGTACACCAAAACTCACATAAAAAGTAGAGACCAAAATGTAGTCTCGTGAGTTACAAACACACAGTCATAAAAATGCAGGACAAATTCTGTGTTTTTGCCAGTGGAGTATAAACCAAATTCAGTTCCTCTGAATATAATTCCATTGGTACTTTCAGATCTTAAACAATGAAATACTAATAGTGTCTTAAAAAAAAAAAAGGAAACAAAACAAAAATCAAAAAAACCCCACAAAAGAAGAACCAACAAACCAAAGCATACAGAACCTGCAAAAACCCTACCTTGTTCCCACTGTACACTCCCTGCTTGTGGCATGTATTGTGACCATGGTTCAAAGAGTGTAGTCACTAAACCATTGTTAGTTAAAGCAAGATGCTTAAACACTAAGATCCATTATCACTTATAGAACAGTTAATACTTGATAGAGTGGTTCAGTTTATATGTAAGGTCCATCTCAGTTTCACATTATTTACTCAGTCAGCTAACTTAATATTTAGAAGTGGTCAATTAGGACTGAGACACAGTTTGCTCCAACAAGATAGTTTGGATCCCCAGGAAGAGACTTGTTCTGCCAGGTTTTGGGGTCACCTGTGGGAGGAAAACACAATGCTGGTGTTTAGTATCTGCTGTCAAACAGTGTACATTTTGAAACAACCAAGCTTTTGGACAGGAGCTTTTAAGTTCTGAATCAACACCTGTTTGTTTTTTTGGGGGGGTTTGTTTATTGATTGTTTTTTTTTAAAAAAAACCCAACTCTAGTTTGTGTGTTATTAATAAAAAAGTAAACCCTTTATTTTCATATAATGTAGGATAGATTAGTTATTCAAAATAGATGCTATGGCACTCAGGAATTGTTAAATGTAAGTCACTCTACTCTATAGCACCAACATAGTGCTTTCCCCATTTGAGAAGTGTTAACAGTGAATCAGGTATTCACTGGCTCTTTCAAAAATTGCCAGGAAAAAAAAAAAAAAAAAAACAAAACATTTTAAAAGCTAATCTGGGTAGGATGCGTTTGGCATTTCTAGGAACAGTCCTGAACACAGATGAGTAAAATTAGAAGTTACGTTGTAACTAAACACTGACACACTGGTAGTTTTATCTTCTATCACAAAAGTTCCTGTGGACAGGATTGTAGTAATCTTGTGGCTACATCCAGTATATTCATTTAAAAGCCTGAAATACTGACATTCTAAAAGGAATTCTAATTAAGTGATACATACTTAAAAAAAAAATCTTTACAACAGATCTTATCTACTCATGGTCCTATGTAACATTCCACTACATGGGAAAGTCATCACCTGCCATCTCGCCAAACAAAGGTTATTCCATCTGCACAGTAAATTGTCTCTTTCAGCTGGAGAAAGTATTCTTCAATTACCCACCTAAAACCACTACTAAATGCTGCCACTATACAAAAAGTGTCATTATCCCACTACAGTAGAACAGTGAAAAATGCACTGAAGTTCTCTTAAGCCTTCCAGACAAATTACATTAAATAGCTCGGCCGAAACAGATCTGCCTTGAGAAACGTTCAACAAGTTAAGAGAACCCAGTCACATAGACTGTGAACACCCGAGACCTCTGTATTAAATGAGACTGCTGCAAATTCCACATAATTTTCTTGAACTCATGAAAACAAAATGAGGTACACAGTGCACTGAGTGATGGCAACATCTGATGCAGGGACAAAGAAAAGCAGCCTGTGTATAGTTAGAGAATGTAAACATGTTTATAAACAAGTTTACTGCAACCACCTGAGACTACTTCTTTCACTCAAGCACCTCAATAATCCTGGATGATTTTTCACTTTACAGATGCAGGGAATTACATTCAAAACTCACATGACCAAATATATTAGGAGAAGGGTAAAACAGGACCGTAGGACAACCAGGTCCTAGTCTTGCACATGAGACAATAGTAGACTTTCCCAACCTTTCCTCTTAAATACATAATAAGGATAAGGCTGTAGCAGTACAACATCTCTAGCTGTTGAGGATGTTTTACCCATACTTACGTACAACTGCTTTAGGGAAAAAGAAAAAAATCCTTCAGTATTTTTTACTAATACATTTTAACAGGTGTGGCCATAAAAGGCAATTTTTTTACCCAGTTTTAATACCAGAATCACTCAAGCTTTTCAAGGGGTTTAACAGTAAAATATCAATATATGAGGCTTAAATGTGTCAGAAAGGATGTTAGTAAGTGCAAATGAATGTCACTTTTAGGACAGAACATGGACACACTGAGAAAAGATGAGGTAGAGCAGACAACTGAAGAGAGAAAAAACCCAGAACTGTATAAACTGTTATTATAAAGCCACCTCAAAAATCAGAGTCCCATAACCAACTAATTTAGAAAGAGAGAAAACAATTATTTATTTAAGACACATTATGGTCTACTTACATATCATAAGACAGAATTGCCTAATTTTAAAGTTTGTCTCAAAAGAGCAATGTTATGATATACATCCCATTTCAGATTAACAGAATGTGGTGTTATATTCACAGTACAGAAAGTGTTAGGTTTTAAATATACACGTTCTTGCTCTCACCCACACATGCACGCACACACACACAGCCCACTTTGGAAAGGGAGAAAAATGTCTCAGTAACTTCAGTTATTGTTTAGATCATTTAAGTCCTCTCCCTTCAACTTCAAGTAAGT
Source organism: Antrostomus carolinensis (assembly GCF_000700745.2). Lineage (NCBI taxonomy): Eukaryota > Metazoa > Chordata > Aves > Caprimulgiformes > Caprimulgidae > Antrostomus > Antrostomus carolinensis. The sequence continues at coordinate 37,911 of NW_010302625.1, read as the reverse complement.
TCATGAACAGGTGCTATTAGTTACAAAGGAAGTGTGTCATTTTTGTACATAGTTGTCATATCTTTTGGGACTCTAATTTATGAGTCCATGTTTTAACACTGTCATGTATACACACACTGTTAAATAGATGCATGCAACACATGCGTATAATAGCTTATAAAAACCAACTAAAAATTATTGCCATTAATACCTCTAGGTTATTGAATCCCCATCAAGGGGATTGATGCTTTCATCTTTCAAAGCATCAGTGCTTTGGTGTTGACAGTGATAGATACATTAGTGACAGAAGAGATGCATACATGGTGGTTTAAATGCTGTATACAGAAGTATATCATTACTCAGTCATTACTTAGATCATATGTATATATTAATGGTTTGAACCTTCTACCATAAATTTTGAAGGTAGCTGAATAAAACCTTGAGACTTTTTCCCCCAGATACGGAAACATTCCTTTTTAAATATCTGTAACCTCACAGCCATTTCATGAAATTGCTTGAAACTTGCCCAGAATTCTCAATTAGGCTCCTCACTAAAAATTTCAGCCAATACATTCTCCCCCTCATCCCAGAAAGCCAGAGTGAGGTAAAAATGAACAGAAAAATCAAATTGCAACCTAGTTGCAACTTTTACTACCAACCAGAAACTTCTGGGTAAGAGGTGGTAGAGGAGAAATAGGCAGAAGCAAGCAAGAAAAGTCTTGTGGAAAATCCAGCTACATTAGAGTGAATTGTAAATGCTTTTACTGAACACTATAGTTTTCTTAAATGACTCAACTGTTAGCATCAACTTGCACACATGGAAACAGTTAACAAGCGTTAAATCATGATTTATGAGCATGCAGATTGTTAAGATTTGCCAGAGTCCTATATGGTTAATTAAGCAACAGACAAACACCAGTTATGTTACAAAGGCCAATCAGAGGTACATAATCATTTCCTCTCAATTTTAGTGCGACTATCATTTCAAGTGTATTCAGCTGCAGCAGTCCTCAAGAAAGAAGACAGAGTAGAAAAATACGATAATATTTCATAGACTAGAGATAGTACTCTTTTTCTGCTACCATGGTTTTAGCTATGAATTTGCACCATGAGTAAATGTAAGAAAGACATTTGTAATGAAAGTGAAATGGGAGAGTTTGACACAAATACAATGATTGAGTTCTTTATATTACACAGCATCACCTTTAGCCAAATTAACTTAAATTATACGATAGCACCCAAAAGCCCCAAAAGGACAGAGGGAGGACAGCATACCCGACGAGGAGTCGGAGGATTTTAGAGCAAAAGACCAACCATCAGGGGTCATAGACGCACAATGTGGCAGGCGCAGCTCCACTGGCTTCAGGAATTTTAGTCCATGAGGCCCACACATTACCAAGGGGCTAAGAAGTGTTTCACCTGTAGTTAAGAGAAAGAAATATCTGTTACTGATTCTTCTTGAAATAGGTTCAAAGTATTATATAATTATATTTTAGGGCTACTCAGTAACTTAGTAACAGCACCTAGCAAGATTGATTCTCAGTCTTTCAGAACACTCAAGTGACTTTTCACTGGAACACACAACAATCTCAAAATTATAAAGGACAAGTCTGATTATAAAATCATGTTGGGATTTTTTTTTTTGCCACTAATTTCTAAGCAGGTGCATCAAAAGAAATAAATCCCCAAATCAGTAAGCAGCCCTGTTCATGGTTCTCTGTGCTACAGCTGTGATGTTCTGCTTGTATGGATTTACGGCACACTGGGCTGAACCAAGCCTCCAGCACATGAAGAGCCTATGTATGACTCTTACCCTAACAGTCGAAAGATAAAGCATACAAATATATAGGTCTATTTTTAGTTTAAAACTCCAAATGTTAACGTAGAGATTATTCGGTTGAGGAACATTATATGATTGGTTTATAAAGATTCAAAGTCATTGGAGATTGCAAGTAATGCTTTAACTGCAAATTTATGAAATTAACCCCTTTAGTTTCTTTACTTGAGGAAAATAGGAATTTGACAGGTCAGAAAGTGCATGTGTGCTGAACTAGTGGTATAAAAGACAGACTTTCTATGAAAAAACTGCTCAACTAAGATACACTACCCAATCCTTACTAATAAGACAGTCAGGAATATAGTTTTATTTATATAAAAGTTAGAATATTTTTTTAAACCCTGAAGCTGTTTTCTTTAGAGAAACTGAAAAAAAAAAAATATGCTGACTATTTTCAAGTGTTGAAGTAAACTCCAAATATTTAACTCAAGTCAAAATTAGTTTAAATCGTGTGCTTTGTAATTCTTTTGTCCTAACTGTGAGATGAAGAAATATTTCTAATAGGAATGCCTAGAATAAATCCTTGCACTTTGTGAGGGAATCTACAATTTCAAACATTCTTAAAAAAAGAACTTAGAACCTTCCTTTAGTGCACTAGATATGTTTTAAATCAGTACCTTAAATCTACAAATTAAATAATGTCAAGTTGTAATTCACTGCCTCCATATTGCTTGCAACTTTCCATAATAAGCAGAACAGTGCTTTCCTTATACTTCTTGTGAGATGCATACGCCGTATCTTCATACAGAAGTATATTATATATTGAAGCATACTAAGGTATTTTCATGTTCTATTTTGCCATTGTTAGAAAATAATTGTATTAAATCACAGAATCACAGTTGGGGATTGGAAGGGACCTCAGAAGATCATCTAGTCCAATCCCCCTGCCGGAGCAGGAACCTAAACAAGATCACACAGGAAGGGGTTCAGGCGGGGCCTGAATGTCTCCAGAGAAGGAGACTCCACAACCTCCCTGGGCAGCCTGTTCCAGGGCTCTGTCACCCTCACAGTAAAGAAGTTTTTTCTCAAGTTTAAGCGGAACCTCCTGTGTTCCAGCTTACACCCATTGCCCCTTGTCCTACCATTGGACATCACTGAGAAGAGCCTGGCTCCATCCTCATGACATTTGCCCTTAACATAGTTGTAAACATTAATTAGGTCTCCCCTCAGTCTCCTCTTCTCCAAGCTACAGAGACCCAGCTCCCTCAGCCTTTCCTCATCAGGGAGATGCTCCACTCCCTTAATCATCTTCATGGCTCTGCACTGGACTCTCTCAAGCAGTTCCCTGTCCTGAACAGTGTACAGTGCCAGCTCTTACCTTTCTCTTTGTCCAAAGGTGGAAGTATGCTGTTGTCTCTGCAGACTTTGAAATATATTTCTTGCTCTATTCCCTCTGGAATGGCTCCTTGTGGTATAATAATACTAACTCCAGTCTCTATGGAGCTCAATACACCACCATTGCTGTTAAATACACCTCTTGCTGTGGCTACAACAGTGTGTCCATCTTCTTCCTCCTCATCCTCGAGTGCTGAAGGGCTGAATATAAGACAGAAAGCCTAGTAGTTTTATCAATATTTTCTTCCTGAAAGTCAGTGGTGTACTTTCCTCTAATGTTTTAGCAGAGCACAGCCTCGAGTAGGCTCACACTGATTTTAGGAAAACACAAAATGTGTCCCACACTCAACCATGTGGGACAACTAAGATGAAAGTAGTTCAAGTTCTGCCATGAGAAGGTAATATTTTCACAAAAAAAATCCCATCAAAGCCCACAAACTCTGAGTATGTTCAGGAAGTAAAGCAAGAACTTGGAACACTTGAATCTTGTGTTTTCAAATGCTCACTTCTGAGATTATACAGAAAGAGGTGGCCCCAGCTACACACTTCAGCTTAGTAAAACTAAATGTAATTAATATCCGAAAGTTTCTTTTTCCTTTCAGAAGTCCATTATTACTTTAATACTGTAAGGAGTAATAACTCTTATTCAAGCCACACTGAACCCTTCAATTCAGATATACATTGAAAACAAAGTCCATTAAAAAAACAAAAAAACAAACAAACAAAAAAAACAACCCCACACAATTGTTTCCAGGTTGCCAAGATATAACTAAAGAGAAACTTGAGAAACTTGCAACATTATCAGCTGGCTAGTTTGATTAATTTCAGATGAATTTCTAAAGAATTTCACTCAAAGAACGAGTAATTTCAAAATTTCTAGTAGCCTACAGTCTATATAGCATCAAAACATTTCTCATGTGCTTAAGAACAAATAGGATTTATTCTTCTATCACATTTCTGAGTTATTGAAAGATCAAGCAAAATTTTAAGTCTGGGTCATGCATTATTTATTTGTAATCAAAGAATAATAAAACATTGTTCTGTAAAAATTAGTGAAAATAATTTAACAAGTCAGTAAATAGCTTAAGATTGTAACACTACCTGTTGCTCTTGACACAGTTCTTAAGCAAACACAGGTTGCTTTTAAGCAGTTTTGTCTCATAGTAAAGAGAATCAATACAAAACTGCTGTAGTTTATAATGACTTTCTCTTTTTACAAGTGTTTTAAAAATATCCCTTACACATGTGCGCCTCTAAGCACAGAGAATGAATACAGTTTGGTGCAACAGCTATCCTTCAAAATTAATTCCATCTTCTGGAAACAAACTGCAAGGACAAATGATTACTATCTATGACAAGATACATAATTATAGTATGAGAAATGGGAAAGAAAAGCCATGCCACTTTCCAATAACAGGATGCAAGATGATACAGGGATACTAAGTATCCAAATGCTTTTCAATGCCCTTTAGCCAAATTTTAGAATCACAGTATCAATCCTTCAACTATATCATCAATAGAAATTGGAAGCACAGCAGAAAAAAAGCAAATCAAAACAAAACCCTGTATTTCTCAGAGGTTTCACAGATTAACTCCTATAGATGTACTAATGGAAAGAAAAAAGCAGCAGCTTACCTTACAGGAATGGCTTTAGGCACAGCATTAACATTATTTGGTTGATATTTAGGCTTGTCAACTTGTACAGCAAAGGTATCCATTCCACTATCAAACTCGGGAGGCTGCGACGAGCTGTGTGCTTTCAAAATTGGTTGAGGAGAATTTGGAGATTTTGATGGCAACTCTGGTTTATGTTGAGCTTCGTTTGGCAAGAGATTATGGTTGAATTTAGGACTTTCAAACTTGCGCTCAAAGGGCCTTGCAGCACTAGTGTAAGGTTTTGTTGTAAAGCGGTTGTAAGAAGGAGTAACCGTTTTCTGAATCTGTTCAGTTCCGTTAACGGGGCCTTTGTCAGGGAAGCTTTTCTGAGGATAAAAAGTGGACTGCACAGTGTCCTCTCTAGAGGATCTGAAAATTGCTGGTTTATTCTGAGGTGGAGGAGGGTCAGACACAGCATTAACTGCAACACAAATACCAGAACTTGTCAGTAACCATCAATAGTCACATACACTATGGCATAAGAATACATTTTAGTCAATTCTTAATCTACTATATAAAATATATATAGCTTCAGCTTAGCTCTCTTATATCATCTGTTCTCCTATTATATTGTATATGTTCAGGAAAGTTATCTAATGTTTCATTAAACAGATATATTAGATACAATGGTATGACCTTTCAATAAAAAGGTTAAGACTGATTTATACCTTAACCCCCCCCTTCCCCCAAAAAAAAGAAAAAAAGAAAAAAAAAAAGAAGAAAAAAGAAAACCTGTATTGAATGTAAAAGTGAAAACAACCTTTTCTTGTGTTTTTAGAAGCCTACAACTATTTCTCATGCCTAAAGAATTCTGGTCCAAAGCATAGAGATCTACATTTTTTAAATACCGGAAATTTTACTTCATCTTTGCTGAGACCACAAAATATGAAAGAGATGGTTATAGTGACCTGGAAGTTTTGGTTTCAGAGAGGATCACCAAACTATTTCACAAAACTCAATCTCACTATAGTAAAAAGCTATTTTCACTAATAATTATTCCAAGTTTCAGTTACAGAAGAACATGGTTTCCACTGTAGACATGCTAAAGCAACCACGTAAGCACCTGACAAGTGATACTTCTCACCACATGAGACAAGCTAGCTTTCCAACTGCTCACCTTCAGAAAGTGCAGGCTTGTGATGTGCTGGGAGAGAAAGGACAGGACTATTAATCGACTGAGGTTGTGTGTACTGAACAGAGGAAGCAGGAGGAGGAGTTGTAACTTGAGGGACTGGCTCATAGCGTTTTTCACCAACAGGCCTATCCATTGATTCAGTGTCAGTGGGTTTCCCCCTGTTGAAATAAAAGGGAGAAAAAACCCTCATTTGACTGCTTGGTTTCCTCAGAGCTCTGAGCTCCTGCATTCATTGCTATTTTTTCTTCTATGATCACCTGATTTCCATCTCTTCCTATAAACATTAAAACACAATTTTCTTTAATATCCTGTCTCAAGTATAAAAAACATTTATTGATAAGCACGAGAGATTAAGACAACATTGAGTCTTAAGAAGAAGATTAGTAACACAAACCATGGCAAACAAAAGGCAGATGACATTTCAGGTGTATTTGCATTATTGCCTACATCTTCATTTTTCAATTTAATTTGGAGTAATTTAAATGAAAAAGTGTTCTCTAATTTAGTAGGTCTTGAAAACAAAAATAAAAATCCACTTTTTTGGTGGGGTGGGTGGGTTGTTTTTGAAATGCATAGTTAGCCAATAGGACAGTGGATTCTAGTACAACTTTTCTAAATACACCTAGTATTTGAACAATGCCATCTTTAATTAGAAATGTAACCAGCTTAAGCTTCACTAGCTTTATGTGCATAGTGTAAATAACTTCAAAATCTTATTTTCAAAACATTTTTCTTATACTACAAATATTCCTCCAAAAGTTTATTTCAGGGAATGATTGATTTGACAAATACCTGTAATTTTGGACAATGTATTGCACTTACTTTCAGAATACGTGTGTTTAAAATTTTAAGTGCACATAATGCCTGTGATGAAATGTAACAGTGAGAGGACACCTGAAAACATCCTCACATCAACAACAGTCTTACCACTTGATGTTCCTTTTCAAGTAGTCATAGCTAGTGTAAGAGCCAAGAAATCTAGGTGATGGCAAAGCAAACAGCAACAGAAGAATGAAAGAAAACAGTCATTCTATCTTGAGCATATTATTTCTTCACATTTTTTATGTTAGTCCTAGCAGTTCTCATATGACAAGGTTGTTGAAACAAAGAGACAGTACTTTTAAGAGTGATGTTTTTTATAATAAGACTTTTACCATATGCATATGCACCATGATCACCTACTATATTTAATATGAGATTCTGTCAGATTAGGAGGTGGTCAAGATCTCAAATTGACAGATATTGAAAGTAAGAACAAGATTACACTAAGCCATTTGTTACAATCTGTATAAACAAAGTTATTCAATATACTGAAAAAAGTGATGAAAATATAAGTCCCATATTCTAATACTCTCTCACTTATGGTCCAATTTGCATTAATTTCTTCAGTCTTAACATACACAGAATTATGACTATTTTGTATTGCAGATCATGTACTGAGGGTACATTCATGGCAAATCTTTCAATAGCACTATCAACTCATCCAGTATCAGAGTTCACATCATAAAATGCTTCTTATTGTGTTCAACAATTCCTAAAAGGGTATCTCAGAACAACTGTTTATGAATGCTAAGAGAGATAGAAAACCTTAAGTATACTGATGGCTTTCCCTTGATTTTTAAGACTTATCTTGCTTATAGGCTGCAATAAAATACATTTTACATTAGGACAGCTTTCCCTCATGCCTTCACTTTCTGTATGCTCATAAAAATGTAACAGGCAACAACTTCAGACACCAGTTTTATTGCTTCAGAGAAGTACATTATGAAACTAAGAAAAGGGCTGATCGACTTCTGAAAGTCTTCTCGATGACCACATAAACATGATGCTCAGTGAGCTGAACAGCATCTGTATGAATGTATCTCTAAAATCGGTGTTGCAAAAAAAGAGGTCGTTTTAGATCTGTTGTATAAGCTCCTGTTCCCACTGATTTTATATAAATCCATCCATGCAATAACAGAAGATACTACTGCATGCTCACTCACTGTTGTCTTGATTCCAGGTGGGTAGTAGCTGCTTTCTCAGAAAACGACCCACTTGAAATCACTGCTTCCCCGAGAAGCTATTAACCAGGGGAAGGCAGCACTGCAAAAACCCACAGGAAAAAACCCAACACACTCCACACCCAATCAGAACTGGCTGCCAGCCTTCTGAGGAATTAAAAAATGGGGGAGGGCAGTATATTTTGATGGAGGGAGCAGAAGAGAGCTATGACAACACGAGCACAACCAGTACAAAGTTGTGCTTAACATGAAGCACATTCTTCTGTCTCAGGCTCCTAACCAAGGCTCAGCCACAATTTCAATCACGTTGTTCAGAACCCACATGTAATGAATGTTGTCCACAAAAAAATGCTCGCTTACAACTGTATAAATATGTATAAAAAGTGTATAAATTAAGTTCCTCTAACGATTGATGTGCTGTTTTCTAAGCTGTTTCCCACTTCATTTTTGCTACAAAATGGCTACTTTAATTTGAAATGAAGCAGAAATGAACCTCTAGAATAAACTGGTGGGCAACAGGTTATAAGCCTTGGTGTACCATAGAAAACTCAGACTGCACTGCTGATTTTCAGTTCCCATTCAAAAAGCTCCAACTCTAACAGATACATTAGAGCTCAGCTAGAACAGTTTAAGAAGTTAACACAGGACACTGTTCCTTACTCCTGCTATGAGGCTGTAACTGAGTACTCTTAACCCTAATAAATATAAAATTTAGATAAGCTACCTCATTCTGTGGCATGTCAAGCTAATGCAGGTAACTACATTGAACCAAGCAGGAATAAATTCACTACTCTCAGACACAGAGGTAGTAGTCTCAAATTGCTCCACCTAGATCCACTGAAACATATCCATTTACAAATTCTACTATTTTCTCATATCAAGAGAAACTATCCCTTATTCTACAGTTACTGGCAACTGTAACACGCAGATATGGCATTATCCATACAAAGCAGCTTTAGTAATGGCAAAAATTCCCTAAATTATGCAATTAAAACCCCAACAAATTAAGAGTAAACAAATTTGTACACATGTGATGGGAAAAATACCTACTTTCACAATACTTACTCAATGGTAAAGAACTCTACATAATTTTATGTTTAATATTTAAAACTGAAAGTTGTAGCTGTTGCTCACAAGTAAATAAAATCTGTCCTCTGTACCCAGAATACATTATATGGATTATGCAGGAGCAAGAGATTGCATAATCAACAGTTCCTGTATCATCCAAATGTAGTCCTGTTTTTAAAAGTTTATTCACAGAATAGCAATTACCATATAAATTCACTGAAAGAAAAGATGAATAACGAGCAAGTAACAGGGCACAAACTGGAAGCTGGCAAAAGGAGAGTCCTAAATACGAGTGCTTTCTCGAGACAGCAGTTGTCCTGTGTTTCCACGAAAGGACACTGCAGTATGCTTCTAGAGGCAGCACTGTCCAGTTGGCTAGTGTTCTTGTTTATCTCTTTCCACTTCCATTAATATTTTGTCTATTTGCACTGGACTACTCTGGGTAAATTTTCTTTCCCATGTCTGTACCTTCCTGTTACAGGTTACATTCTTTTATAAAGAAAAAACACAATGCATTATTGTCCCCTCTCATATGAGACCATCATCCTTAAAAACAGTATTATGTTATTGCTCTGTGGCAGTAAGATGTCACCTTCCCGTAAGTATAAGCCCTGAAGTTATACACTAACTCACAATCAAAACAAAACCAGAACTGAGCAGTCAAAGAATGGAAGTGGCATGGAATACAGACACGGTAAGTAAAAGGATGGAACAATCTCTCTCAACTAGTAGCTGTTCTGCAGCAAAAATTCAATAGTTGTGTGCATTTCCCATGTTTTTCAGTGTGGGTGACAACACTACAGAGGATAACAAATGTACAATGAAAGCTTACAACACTCTCCACGTGAAGAATTTTACAATCTTTAAAATTACTTGATAAAAGATTACAACATTTCTCCCAAAGCATTACTTGCATTTACAATGGCAACACAGTCTATGCCTACAGATCAAAATAGACGATCTATGAGTAATATTGGGTTTTTTTTTATGTGGGAACATAATTGTGAAAGCTACTGCAATGCATTATGAGAACAGGACAGATATGCTCCCACCTTTCTATCAGAAGACACATGGTAAGTCAAAAGAAAGGATAAAGAACACTTTGACTGAGAAGCAGAACTGGTTACTATATTCATTCCTTCCTTTGCATATAAAAAAATAAAAAAAAAAAAAAAAAAAAAAAAAATAGTTGCCATGTACAGACTTCTTCATTAGAAAAAAAAAAAAAAGTGAATCCTTTAAAACCTATCAAGCTCTTAGAAACATTTCAATGTTCTCAGTTCACAGAGGACGACATTGAAGAAGACAGACAACATAAGAGCAGCATTCCCTAGTCCCAGCTAGGGAAGCACTGGTACACAGTGTATCAAGTAAGTGAAAGATGACTTGCACGTACACTTAACACTATAAAACTTCAGCAAGCTAGTTTATTATTTCACTCTAAAGATCTCATTTACATTAAGGTTGCCAAATTTTCAGCTTGACTTGACTAGTTCAGATTTCAAGCAGGAAT